>NC_056739.1:161038950-161196450 GCF_019279795.1 Protopterus annectens
GTCATTTATGCGTATCCTTTGCTCCTTGGATGGGTACACTTAAGCCTTCGTGGCTTGTATTTGCTTCTCCATTTATTTGGGACGGGTACTATGCTGCATACTCTACGTGCGTTTCATTCTGCACGGGACCTGGCTGCTGCCATTACTATTATGGGCGGACCGTGGCTGTCAGCACATTAGGTTGCTCACCTCATGCCGGCTTAGACACGCCTCCAGACGCATCCTACCTGGGCTCGCTCACGTACACTACGCACGTGTCTGTGGTTGCGGTGCACTCTCATTAATATGCATATGGCGCTACTGCACCGGCTATTCACTGCACCGCTGGCGCAGACCTTACGCCGGCCTTGCGCCGAGCTTCATGAATCCCGGGGATGTTTTCGAACGATTATTTGGAGTTTAGTAGTAACCACCCCAAACATGTGTTCAAAAACATATTCAAGGGTCAGTGTATACGAGCGGCTCGAATGTCCTCCACGAAGGAAATTATGTTACATGAAGTGCAATTCATTGAGCTAATGTTTAGAGAAAGAGGATATCCTGTACATTTACTTAGTGATGTGGCTGGGTACATCAGCTCTGAATGGGAAGGGAAATACAAACCTATATTAGGTAATCCCATTGTACAAAAGATGGATGTAAAAAAGGATCAATTTCACAGGGTATGTGTGTTAATGTATTCCCCTGTAGTAAAATATATTGAGAACATTATTATCCAACATTGGAAACTGATTACTATGGATGAAAAAATAGCACAGAAACTAGGTACCTTCCCAAAATTTGTTTATAAAACAGGACCCAATTTGAAAAGGATGATTGAATTTAATATGCAAAATGATGGACACAAGAAAAAGGCCACAGTTAAATGTGGCGCATGCAAACAGTGTAGATATATTAATGAAAAAGAAGAATTCAAATTAAAAAATTTCAATGGAACATACATAAAGGGAAGAGCAGGAAATTGTAACACAAAATTTGTGGTGTATTTAGCTACTTGTGAGGCATGTCCTGCATTCTACATAGGGAGAATGGAGAGACAGCTAAAACGTTGTATATATGACCATATGTACTGTATTAAAAAGAAAAACAAAAAGAACACCCTATGTAGACACATAGTATCTAATGGGGAGACACACAGTTTCAAATTTACCATTATAGATCAGGTTGAAATGACCACTAGAGGGGGTAACATTAAAGACAAGTTGGCCAAAAAGGAGAGTAAATGGCAAATGTTTACGGATGCCGTTAGGTCACCAGGCATAAATGATTTTATCAGTATAAAACCTTTTTTAAGTCTGGCATAGATTTTAATCAACATGATATATGCATTATGTGTATATATATTTTAATAATTCAACATTATATTTATTAGATAATTATTACAATATATATGATTAGTCGCCAGTTTGTGACAGAATTGTATACTTGATTTGCTTCAGCTACATAGTGTGCGTGGTTTATAACATGTTTTTAGTAGATGAATTCAGTACTGTTAAAATATTTTTATAAACAATATCCACATACATTTGATTTACATTATATACCATTTAATGTGTAAAAGAAGTTTTTGTCCTATATGTTCAGTACGTCTTTAAATTTTAAACTGCAATGCAAATATTTTTGGCGCCAAATTGAAGTATATAAGTGAAATTCAGAAAAAAATGGTGGTTCTGATGAAATCTGCGTTTGACAGATGAAAGCGCTTAACCTTTGACTATTGTATCTGCTTAAACCTTTTGTACTATTCAGGAATTGTTTATTAAATTGTGAAAGTGTGACCTGTTCCAGCTGGGATATCGTTTGTGCCGTCCTGTACCTTTAGTGAAATTACCTTTGAAGAGTGGTAGTTATGAACAAATTTTTATAATGTTAAAATACTGAATATTAGGGCCTTACTGACTGTCAGTCTTATGTTTATTAGTATTACAGTTGTAACTATAATATAATATAATATAATATAATATAATATAATATAATACAATATAATATAATATTAACCAGTCTGCTTGTATGAATAAAATAAGGTACCATCCCTATATAATACCCAGTCAATCTTTTGTGTATCATAAACTGTCTCCGAAGGTCATCATTTTGAGGTCAGCCTAAACTCATAAGAAAACCATGAATATTTAGTACAAAATGTATTTGCTGCCGCATAGCATACCCATCTGTATACTGTTATTTGTTCTATGGGGAAACATTTGTAAATGATAAAAAATAATTACTTTTTGGAACAATCTTGTTACGCAGACTGTGAATTTGGTAAATTACTCAGCTATGACTGCGATCCATAAATGGTGCTTTAGTATAGTATAGATGAGACAAGAAATACTTGATAGATTAAAAATACCCTCACATCAGAATACATGTTGAGCAGTAAAATAAAAAGTAGTGTACTAGTAAACATTCCGAATTATTTAAAGTAGCCAACAGTTACAAAATACATCTATGTAAGAAACCTAGGAAAATAAAATATAATTTCTTCCATCTCATGTAGTGGCAGCATTTACTTCCGGGTTGCAGCAATGCCAAAGGCTCACCAAGCTGGCTTCAATATTTACTTTTGACTGTCACTGCTCAACAATTGGATAAATCAGCCAGCAATCCTATACTCAAAGGACAACATATATGAAATAGCTAGCAGGGGCAGGTAATAAACCAGATTATTCTCAAATGAAACCCTTAGATCAGGAGTGTCCAAACTTTTTGGCTCAGGGGCTACTTATCATATACTTCATGGGCACTTAACATATTTGGCAAGATCTAAGAGGCCAAATTACCATGTACCTGTAAATTCAAAACAGTATGTTGTAGGACATATCAAGGGTTAAATAAAATGATTCAGTAGACTGGATTGTGGCCCTAGGGCCGTCTGTTGGACACTCCCGCCTTAGATGAACATCTCAATGACATTCTGACTGAAGTTGAAATGTGGTTTATTTAGAACACAGACAGCTTTTCCTTTTCTTAAGCAGTTAAACCTTTTATGCTTGAGAGACACTTTTCAGGGGTGAACTGGGAGAATGGTCTAGTTAAATCAAAAGCAGACAGACAGAGATACAAAGAATCAAAGCTTGGGCCAGGAATAAAGCTTATTAGCGGCTCATGGCATTATCATTTTGTGCTACACTGCCAGGATTTTCAGACAGCGAGTAAGTGCAGATTCCTTTATTCTGCTGTATACTTCTGTCTGCCTGTTAGTGATAGGTTTATGCAAGGCAGATGTCTAGCTACAGCTTTCTGATTAATTGGAAAAAGGTAGAAATAAATAAGAATCCTGTCCACTTTTGCTTCATGTCCTACACACGTCATTATGATGGGCTACACATTCTTCCCTGGTGCTACCTAAAAAAAGAACTTGCTAAGTGAAAGATTCAGCAGCAGCTGCTTCATATGTGTTAGGTCTGTATCAATGCATTTTCCTTAGTATTGCTATCTAGGAAATCAGACACAGGATGACACTGCACATCCTCATCTTGTTGTAAGAAAGTGAAACTTGACTGAGATGTTTTTAGGGCTTGTCTGCAGTTTTAACTGTGATGTGTTTATGTGAGTGTTGTACTGTGTTTTCTACAAGCTCTGATGCTTCACAATAAAATAAAATGTAAAGTTAGAAGCAAAGAAATGTACTACTACTGTTTGTGAGACTGACAAGTGTTTTTCCAAAGGGTTTAAGTATATAAAGTTCACACAGTCTTACTGACCTTCCAGTCATTCAAGCTGTTTATATGGCTGAAATACTGTTTGCAAGCATTTCTTTAATTATTATTTGATAACAAAGGTTAATGGACTGGTACAAAAATCCTTTCTAGTCAGAACCCTGGCATAGCAGAAATGCAAGAACAATAGGAATAAAAAGCAAATGGTTACAAAGAATAAACTATTATTAGTGTAGAGAATATTTACAAAATGATGGAAGTGCAAAGCTTGTTTACAATAGTTCAGTAATTATTACACTGTATGATAACATAAGAATTATGTGATTACAGTAAGAATTAAAATATCATTTCTGTGAACAATAGTATCATAATTTTTAAAGAGGAACTGCCAGGCTAGTTAAGGGCTAAGGAGCATTTCTTTTTAGAATTGACCATTAACTTTAAAGCATTTGCATTCAGCATCATTGTGAAGATGTACGGATAGAGCTTTTTTTGAAATCCTTAAAGGATTTTATACACTTTGTTTCAGCAGTGAGTTTATTCCATTATGCAGGGCCTACTCTGGAGAATACCTGTTCGCCAATAGAAGTTTTGAGGGACTGACAATACCTTGCTGGGAGTTTTGAAGTGCATATAATTGTTCCCTAAAAAGGAGTAATCTTTTTTAAAGGGAGACAGTCCCCTGGATTCAGTAAGCCCTGCACGGTGTGCAGGACTAGTGCAGGAGCTCCAACAGGCAATATGCCTGCCGTGCAATCCAGGAATGAGCAGTAGGGATGTGCACGAGTGCTCCTGCACTAATCCTGCACGGACACAGCCCCTGTATGCAAATTACCCCATTTGCAGGTGAAATCCATGCAAATGAGGTGAAATTGTGATCCAGGAAGCTGGAAGCTGGCCGTGCAGGAATAGTGTAATCTGTAGAAATGTACTTGGCCAGTAACCAAGTACATTTCTGCAAACTACAAAATGGAGCCAGGACAGCTCCAAATAAAGGGTGGATATTATGTAGAAAGCATGCTAATGGCCACATATAAGGCCACTGGCATGGAAAACAGTTGCAAAAATAACAAAATCAACTTTTATTTTTTTTAGTCGATCTCGGCTGTTTAAGCGTAGGGCAGCGACGCGCAAATGGGATTGGGTGAAAAATAAAAAAGCTAAAAAAACTAGGTACTTACGTATTATCGCAACCAGATATTCGCGGTTGTGAAAACCACATAAAGATATTGAAAGAGTATCATTAATGTAGTGTAACATGTGTCTTTATACCCCAACATTGTCTTTTCTATAGTGATGTCAATAAAATTGAAAAAAACATACTGTTCGTCTTTCTTTCCGCACTTCTCTAGCAGCATTTCTCTTCTTTCAAGTCCGCCTGCTGTGTGGCTCTTTCTCGGGCTAGCACATATTGTGAAAAAACTGTAATATGCAATTATTTCAACATGCATACCATATTGTACTGTCCTGAAAATAGGGTTGAGATGACCCGAGTAGTATGTGAAGAAAATGTAGTGGCTTTTTGTGGGACTTGGTGTGAAAGAACAGAAATGCACTGTTAGCTTTCTCTTTCAATCCTGCACATGCTGTGTTGGCCCTGGGAGTGTATGAGTGTTTTACTGCTAAAAGTATCACATATGTAGATGTTGCTTTCTCCTCCTTTTTTTGGCTGGTGTGGGAACTGTCAGCTGCTTTTTACCCCCTTTTCGGCTGATATGGGAACTGTCAACCTTTAAAAACAGTTTTGGGCAAGGGAATATGCTATAATACGTTAGCAGACATCGCTTTTGCTGCCACGAAAAAGGAACGTTCAGTGGGCAGACTTACAATAACTGACATGCCAGCAGTCAAGTGCATAAAGGAACAACACAGTATGTTTTTTAACTTTTCAGTGATAACACTCCTAAAAACAACCTGAACTTTTACAGAAAACACAGTATTTAACATTTTGAAAACATTAATGAACATATTGCCTGATCGTCAACCAGCCGGTATTGCCATCAAAAATCTGGTTGCGATAATACACAAGTACCAAAAACTAACATAAGCATTCTAACCAAAATCACTATTTTGCCATTATACTCAATGGCAGGCAGAAGACAACATGGCCAGTGAATAGTGGTTGCTAAGAGGGGAGGCTCAGTGTGGGACCTGTAACTATGAATCAGCAGGCAATCCTGTGCAAATGAGGGGTATGATACTGAATCCAAGATCTCCCCTGCATGCTAGTCAGCACCCAACAGTTTAAGAGCAAGAATAGCTTGGTGCAAGCTTAGCAGTTAGCTGACATCATAGGGGGTGTGTCAGGCATACTGTAAGCAGATTGGAGCCCTGTGGCTCGGGTTTGCCCTTAGCTTAGCAGAGCTAAGCAAGGGGGTGTGTCTGAGACTGCCTAGCACTCTTTACATTGCCTAAGCAGCTGTGCGCACTGCACACCAGGTTTTAAAGGGGAAAAAAAAATAAACCAGCAGCTCTGTGCACATTTGAGCACTATGTTTGCGCAGCGAGTCCCCAGGCTTAAACAGGAAAGCAATGGGAAGGGAAAACAGCAGTAGGAAGGTAATCTAGGAGAACTAGCATAGCTGGCAGGTGAAATGTATCAGAATCAGCCAATTACAGAGGCAGCAGTCCAGCCCACCCCATCCCAGAACACTACTATAAACTATGCAAACACCTTTCCCTCTGTTTTTCCCACATACTCTACACCACCGGTGTATACAAGCGGGGGAATTTTACCAAACAAAAACAGGAGCGTTGCTCCCCGGGCCTCCGCTGAAAACAGGATCTGTGGAACCTAGTCGGACTTTCCTGGTCAACAAATGATAAATAAATAAAATAAATAAAATAAACAAAATGATAGGGGCTGCAATAGCTATCATACAACAACATGTGGAAGAGGCTGAGGGTGGTGAGGATGAGAATGCTGTTGACCAACCCATAGTGAGGAGACGAAGAAGAGTGTACAGACCCAGGGTAAACTACCAGGGGCTACATGAGCTGAAGATAGTGGAGCACTATAGGGTGGACAGGGACCTCCTAGAGCAAATTGTTGAGCTGTGCCAGCCATGCCTCACACACAGAACTAGCAGAGGGGAACCCATTCCAGTGGATACCAAGGTATGTGTAGGCCTAAGAATACTAACTACAGGTACTTTCCAAAGGCTAACTGGGGATATTGTGGGGATCTCACAGGCATTAGCATCCAGGGTACTCCACCAGTTCCTGGATGCCATGTCAGCACATGCCGATGAGCACATATATTTCCCCAACACCTGTGAGGCGTTGGCCAGCAATATGCATCTCTTCCACCAAATAGCAGAATACCCTGAGGTAGTGGGTGCTATAGACTGCACACATATATGCATCAAAGCACCACCTGGTGAGTGGGGTAGGGTCTACATCAACCGCAAGGGCTTCCCCTCCATCAACTGCCAGGTCGCGTGAAATGCCCAGGGCATAATAATGAATGTGTGTGCTGACTGCCCTGGAAGCTATCACAATTCCCACATCTGGCATCTGACACAGCTGTACCAGAGATTTGCCAATGGGGACATCCCTTACGGTCACCTAGTGGGTGACACTAGTTACGCACTGGAGCTGTGGCTGATGACACTCATCAGAAATGCACACAAACCCAAACAAGAACACCATAATGAGGCACACGCACAGACCAGATTTATAATAAAGCGTGTGTTTGGGATGCTCAGGTCATGGTTCTGGGGCCTGGACACATCCAGTGGAGCCTTGCAGTACTCACCAGTTACATGTACTCAGATTGTCATTGCATGTGCCATGCTACACAATATGATCATGCGGAAACAGCTGCAGCAGGAACAGCATGGAGCAAGGCCACACAGCCCCCCACCATTGCCAAGGCCTGCACAGGCACAGAGTGACTCGGAGGAGGAACAACCTGAGCCTGCCCCAGTAGGCAGAAGGAGGTGTGCCCAATATGGCCTGGCCTTGGCAAAGAGGCAACGCATAGCACATACACTGACACAGGAGAGACCCAGGGAATGACACTTCTCTCTGACTCGCACATACAGTAAAAGGGATGCCAAACATGACACTACCTTTGGTCAACCATGTGTAGGGAGTGCACTATGTGCAGCCGACATAGGCAGCCATCCAGCACCATCCTCAATACTGGCACACCCACAAGATAAGTCACTCTCCTTACCAATTGCCGAATGTAGTTGTATGTGTTGTTACCTGTATCTATGGTACGGGTGTGAGCATGCAAGGGAATCGTGTGGCTGAATGGGATGCCAGCAGATGGTAGACACCTACAGTGGCAGTATGAGATCTGTAGCAAATACTGGTGTCACCATAGTAGCCAGTACTACACATGGTGACAAAACCCACTGCAGGAAATGTGCTGGGCCACATGTGTATCCATATGACACACACATGCCAGTCAGGGAGGTTCACATATCCAACAGTCTCAGCCAGCAGGACAGGTGTAGACAAACACAAACAAAGGCTATGCTAAGGCCTCTGAATGACGCCTATGGGTAACCTCCCCCCAGGCCTACACAGACAGACTACATCAGGTCAGGCAGTAGGATATTAGTTCTGAAGGGTAGGAAGTCAGACACTAATATGTAGGTCAATCAAACCTAAGACCTGTAGTACACTGATATGCCTCTAGTCAGCATTATAGGTTAGAAAACAGAATGAAATGGAGTACCTGACATACCAATACAGTCATAGGAAATGTGTACAAGTGTCAGGTGTGCCCCCCCAAATTCAGTGTAGCAATTTAGAAACAGTCAGGTGTGCCTCCCCAAATCCTATGTAGACATGTAGTAACAGGCAGGTGTGCCCCCCCAATCCTATGTAGACATGTAGTAACAGGCAGGTGTGCCCCCCCAATCCTATGTAGACATGTAGTAACAGTGGAGCACAGATGCCCAAAGGTGGCCAAGGTAGCAGGATAGATTGTAGCATTTGTACAATATGCAGGTATGTGTGTGTGTTAGGTTGGTGTGCGTTTCATATTGTGTGTGAGTGGTCAGTATGTATGCATGTTGAGGATTGACATGGTGGCCATTGCCCACTACTGCCAATCACAGGGCCAAGTCCTCACAACTGCAGTGCCAAAGACAATTCCCACCATTATAACACATGGTAGCAGTAAGCCATTGTAAATGTATTGTGGTAATACGTGTCACCATCTGAAAGATGGACATGACATGGCTGTTGGGCTAGATATACAAGCAGTACACAGGGAAAAGTACCCCAGACATACAATATATAATGTGTAACTGTGAAATGGACACACCCTTGGAATTGTACATACAGATATGCATCACATTATCTGGGCCTGTAGCAGGGAATACCAGTGTCGTCTGGCTGAACACTTGCAGATCACAGAGGTGATAAGACTGATGTATTGGGAAACAGCTGATGTACCTGCACATGCCAGCATAACTGGAATGCCCCATGCATATCTGTGAGTCAGATGCAAGCAGTGTCCATAGCACACATGCACCCAGCTCACCCAAATACCACCCACAGGTACCTCCCTGGTCATATCCCTGCTGTTGGGAATGGGTACAATATGACCCCCACCTGCATATGGCATTAGCAAAAGAATGCAGCAAGCAGTGCAGGTGTCCCATGCAGGTGTGTCCCTAGCTGTAGGTAGCACCCTGCCAGCATCCACACCACCTGATCAATACTGACAGAAAGTATTGGCATGAACACCTAGCACAACTACCCTGTCACCCCAGGGGAATATACTGTATGGCAGTCTGAGACTGTAGGACTGACAGAATGCAATGGCCTGCCACAGCCTCTGTCAAAGGCCTGTGTCTCACACGTACTGCGAATGCATGTTATGTCATGGACACCCAAATAACATAACACACTCCACATAAGCCATATGCAAGGCCATCTGTACAAACCACAGCAACATGTCCACCATGTCCCACTGCATGAACTGTGGACCAACACCAAAACACAGCTGTGATGAGGTGATAACCTTAGGGAAAGTATCAGAGAATGTTTGCATAATATATGGAAGAGGATAGAATAATAAAGGAGGGGGTGGGATCACGGGCAGCATGGAATGTGCAAGGTCCAACACACAGCTGTGTGCACATACTACCCCTGGCTGCAAACACATAAATGGGTGGCTACAAACTTGCCCATACACCACAATAGGGGTAATGTCCTGACTTATGACCCCTGCCTCTGGGTAACCTGTGTGAATGTATACAGCTGTGAGGTATTGCCACAGCAAGATAAGGCCATACTGTCATGTCGATGGATGTATGGGATCCTCTGCCGGCACTGTATCAAGGTGCTGAACTGGATACACAGACCCAGCAGCAAGTGTCTGCACCTCCCCCTCCAGAATGGCATAACTAACCATGAAAATGTAGGTGTCTACCCACAATACCAGGCACAGCTGCAGTCACCCTTGTCCCCCAACCAAGACATCACTGTGAGAAAGAATGTCCACCTGCCAGTACCTGAGGACATAAAACATCACAGTGTATAACAGTACACATGTCTGAATATCTCTGCTAACACCAGTACCATGTAGCAGAAGCAGCACAGACACAATTACCTACAGTACACACTATCCTTTGCACAGTTTGACCCAATATTGCCAAATGATCTACAGATACCCTGTAGAAACAGTTTGCTACCAGTAGGTGTACAACACAAAGGTCTGCACTGGAATACAAACTACATGAAATGGATCCACACATTCAATACAGAAGGGCATACTGGGCATGCTCACACACTTAACCAAATGAAGCCCATGTCTGCAAACAACAGTGGACCGTACATATCTGACAGTTGCAGATGTTAGTGCATACACTCCTCAGTATACACCAGTCATGCTTTGCACACTCATTGGATAGGAATACAGACATATGTTCAAGGACAACACAATATGCCAAAAGTAGACAAGCATAGATGTGTGGAAGAGAGTGACAGTGACAAAGAGCCTTCCATCATGAGGCCTGTCCCACTCAGCAAACAGCTAAATGGCTACAACCACATGATGTGTAAATGTCGCTCACTGTAGAAATTAGCCACTGGTATCCCTCAGCATTACAGACGCTGTGGTGCAAGTGCTAGCTGTGCAACATGACTGTCCAAGGCAGTAGTCATCTAGCAGTTGTATACATGTACCTGCGGAATATAAACCTGCGTGTGCCTGTGTGTGGTGTGTCAACCTCTAGATGAATGGGTTATGGCCCATGCACACACACTGCCCTCCCCATAGCCCTACTATGACAAGCCTGCTGATGTCATCCACTTTGAAATACACCTTTGGGAATTGAGTAGCCTTGTAATCTCTGTGGCACATCCTAAAACTGCATAATGCTGTAGTGTGATAAACTAGTTAGGTAGGGGTTCTAATCCCAGACATGGCAACAGTGTGTGTGTGTGTGTGTGTGTGTGTGTGTGTGTGTGTGTGTGTGTGTGTGTGTGTGTGTGTGTGTGTGTGTGCGTGTTTGTGTGTGTGTCTGTCTGTGCAGGGGGCAATGCTTTTTAGGATAGTCACAATCACTACAATTCAAATGCCCTACTTTGGCAAGGCTGCTGATGTCATTCACTGTGAAATACACCTTTGGGAAAGGTATAGTCCAGTAATCTCTCTGGCACATCCTATAACTGTGTAATGCTGTAGTGTGATAAACTAGTTAGGTAGGAGTTTTAATCAAAGACATAGAAACTGTATGTGTGTCTCTGTCTGTGTAGGGAGCAATGATTTTTAGGCTAGTCACACACATTACAAAACAAATGCCCTACTCTGGCAAGGCTGCTGATGTCATTCCCTGTGAAATACACCTTTGGGGAAAAAGTACTCCACTAATCTCCATGGCACGTCCTATAACTGCGTAATGGTGTAGTGTAATAAACTAGTTAGGTAGGAGTTCTAATCCCAGACATGGCAGGTGTGTGTGTGTGTGTGTGTGTGTGTGTGTGTGTGTGTGTGTGTGTGTGTGTGTGTGTGTGTGTGTGTGTTTCTGTCTGTGTTTGTCATTCGTATCCTGTGTGGAGGTGGCTGTGAGTGTGCAACAACTGGACTCATTGTGGAGTGGTCTTTGCACATTACTTATATGGTGGCCCTATTATATGTCACAGTGTCCAACTTACAAGGATAACAGATGTGAAATAGCCAAGAGGCTGGGGTGGCAATCCATACTCCTACATGTGACATCAAGGCCTGGTGAACAAAGTTAGCAACACTTGTATTACACAGAGAACACTGTCAACAAATGTCTCGTACACAAACACACTTGCCTAGGCAAAAATTGCTATGTTGGCAGTACCCTGTATATTGCCCACAGATAGTAACAATGGTGTGATTGCAGTGGACTACAGAGGGCATGGCACCCTGTCCATCAGTACAATACGCACATACATGCAGACAGTATCCCTTGACTATGCTCCCCACTGGATGCCTGCAACACCTGTGGTGCCATCAAATGTGACCCACAAAGGACATACCATGCCTTATACAAATGCCCTGTATGGACAGATGCCACTGACACCAGGGAAACCTGTATCATGCTATCAATGTAGGTGCAGGGTCAACCTGCTGTCCATTACCTGTTCCCAGCACATGAGGCCAGGACAGGCACATCTGATGATAACAATCTGTGTACACAACATGGGCCAGACACCCCAGGTACAGTTCCACATGTCACTGTACATGCATGTGGGACATGTGCACATCCCACACAGCGTCCAGGTCATGGACTAAAGAACACATACATGGCAAGTATTGAACATTAATGGCCACACACAATAGTTACCCAGGTGATTGGATGGTGAATACAATACCTACCTATGTGTACCAATCCAGACACTGCACCCCTGAACCACACTGCAGACCATTGTCATGTGACCTGATGCCAAGGTATACCCTTCACCTAGCCTTGTATAGCCTTCTGGCACAGTCAACCACTACATGCTCATGAAACAATGCATGCATGCATGGCAGTACTGGCACCCTGTGTCTGTATGTTGTGTATGATGCTTTTAACCACATTCACACTCACTACAACCCACATTGGCATACTGATGCATGCTGTCTGATGTCAGATATCTTCACATACCCGTTGTCCATATAACCTCCGGATAACCTCTGTGGTGCATGTGATACCTGCACAGTACTGTATTGTGGCAAACTAACTAGTTAAGAAGTGTATTCCTGACCCTGATAAGTATGTCAATGTGTGTGAGTCCCTGAGAGAGTGTAGCTGTGTTGATGCTGACACCTGTTCATGTGGACAGGCACATGTACTACACCTTCCATATCGCTACCATATCACTGTTGCAGATGTCACTCACCATCACATATACGTTTGGACAGCTTCTCAACATGTAAGCTATGTGGTGCATGCAGTAACTGCATAGACATATGATAGCAATACATATTCAATCAGGGGTTTGATACCCTGTACTGGTAGGTGTGTGACACAAACATGCTTAGGTTTTACTCCCCCACCCCCTCCCTGGCTTAGTTTGTCTCTGTCTGCTTATCTCACTCCCTCTCTTGTGGATGAGGAGAACTACACCTGCGTTGCTTAGGCAGAAGCATGTGTTTTGTAAGTGATGCTCATGATAAGCTGATGGCCTCTGCATGAATTACAGCCCTCCTCTAGCTGATTGCATGTGGAACAGCTGTGGTAACATTCCCATAGCCAATTGTATGGAAACACACTCCAATATCTAAGAACATCATGTTGGTGTTGGGCATTTTCATTCACTGTGAGCAGGATCTAGATCTGGTGTTTGGCAAACAGCATCACAGATGGATTGGGGATTTACCTCTAACAACATTCACTGTGGAAACAGGCCAACACACAGGAGGGGGATGTGCCTGACATGACTAGAGAATGTAAGTGTTGCTATTCTGCACTTGGAGTAATGTTGGTTTAACAGGGTGTGTGTGGATATGGCTGGTCTACATGTTTTAATACTTGTCATGACAGTGCTATGTTTTTGAGGAAACCTCCATCTGTAGGGTTATCTTCAGACTGTGCAGTGTGTGGTGCTTGTTGTTTCTTGTGTCACTCACAGAGCACCTATCTGAAAAGTGCAGAAGCATAGTGTGAGGATTGCAGGCAGTACATGGTGACAGCCATGAGAGTTACTGACTTCATATCCCTCATAGGACATATGTCACAACAAACCCTGTTACAACAGTAAATGTATAAGGTTATCACAGCAATATGTAAATACTGGCCTTGTGTTTGTGCCTCCAGCCACAACTCTGTCAACCTTCGTACATATGTCATGCAGTAAGAGGTGCATATGTTCTGTACACCATTATTTATTGACATCATATCTGATAACAAGCCAGTGAGATATCAGACTGCTACACGTTATGTACAGTAGGGGTTATATTTGAGGACATAACCTGGGCATTCTGTGATTGTGTGTACAGTACTGAGGTCTGTGTTCTTATGGTGATTGTCAACAGTGTGTGTATTGTGAATATGTACCTTGGCCTGTGTACAGACTGTGGTAGATGTCATTGTTCTTGGCCTGTTCTATCTGATGTTACATGCTGCTCCAGTGTATATTACCCTATTGGCTTACATGTTTGTAGGGCCAAACACACACATGTCCCATACCACAGACAGGCATCGGATCACACTGTGTAGTGGCCCAGTATATGTAGGGTTAGTGTGTGAGTGGCACATATGAGGATGGTGTTGATCAGATAGCCCATATACTGTAATATTACTCTAGCTTACCATATGTGGCTGTGGCTGTGTTCACAATGGTTGTGGTTATGCACTTTCACACAGGTGAATAAGAAATGTAGGCCAGTGTTGTGGCAGTCTGCCTGTAGCCTGCACATTGCTTTGTTACATGCCTAGCAGCTTACTGTACTTACCCAGTGCGATGTTATGTCCAGATCCTGGTCAGATGTACTGCTGCCAGGCCACCATAACAGCCATGTATTTTTGACAAAGCAGTGGGATGCTGTACAGATGTATGTCACTAACTAGTGGGTAGTATGTGGCCATGTCACCTCTGTACCAGCTGTTATTATGTGTCAGGACAGACAGGGGTGTGTGAATGCATAACCTATGTAGGAAAATGTATACCAGTATTTATGTGAGATACCCATCTACATGGCTAACATCCACATTGTCAGGCTTGGTCCACATGTCTTGCACTAAGGGGTTCAGTGCATACCTCTGGACTGACCAGATGTGTCAGACTGTCCACATTTATTGGCCATATCTCTGTTGTAGTGCACAGGATCATTACTGTGCTAGCAGTGGTACTGTACTATGATGTGCTTAGGATGTCTGTCAGTAGCCAGTGGTGCACATGTTAAAAGAAGATGTGACCTCCCACACACAACATGTCTGTGAAGTCAACCCCTATTACAGTAGCAATAATCTACATATAAACCTGCAATACATACCTGACATCCCCTTGCACTAAGAGGTTGGGATTATTGGGGCTGAGGTAGGACTCCACTCCATGTTCTGGACATATGGTGAACATATATGTATATATAATTATCCATTTATCTATATAGATATATACACATATACATACAACATACATAGATGGATATGTATATGTACACACACACTATATATATATATATATATATATATATATATATATATATATATATATATATATAAACACTCAGATTTATACATATACACAGCAATATAGGTCTACGCATATACAGATGGAGATACTTATGGATATCTACATATATATATATATTGACAGTAATAGGTATATCAGAATAGATATGTACTATGGAAGCAAATGTATACCAGTATTTACATCCTCATTGTCAGGCTTGGTCCACATGTCTTGCACTAAGGGGTTCTGTGTATACAAGGACCTCCAAAGCTGAAATGCAAGCAACCTCCACCCCCCAACACAACCCAAATGACACATAGCCCACAAACTAAGTGTGCCACTCAACCACAGGCCATAAGGCATAACAATGTACCCAACACTCTAGTCATAGGTGACTCTATAGTCAGGCACACTGATGTTCCACTCACCAGGCTAAACAAGGAGAAAGTTACGGTCAGCTGCCTGTTAGGTGCCAGGATCCACCACATAATGCATGCACTCAGGTCACCCCACAACAAGTACAAATATGACTCTGTCATTGTCCGTGTTGGTGTGAATAACCTGAGACATACCTCCCTGGACTACATGAAAAGAGACGTAGAGGAGCTGTCCGATCTTGTAGCCCAGGCAGGTATGACCCTAGCCCTGAGTAGCATCCTGCCATCACCCAGAATGATACCACAGTACAAGGACAAAACGACTAACTTCAACAATTGGCTAAGCTTCTGGTGTCATTCTAAGGGGATCCAGTATCTGTCTGCCTGGGATGACATGATTGACAAACCACGATGCTTTGCCAGAGATGGCCTGCACCTGTCGCCCTTGGGATTCCAGATACTGGCTAAGGCCCTTGCCACCACTATAGTGCCTTTTTTAGGCAAGATTCAAATGACAAATTCACCACCATAACAGGTACAAGCAAGCAAAATCTGAGGGTAATGCTACTTAATGCTAAAAGTCTAAACCTCAAAATGCACTCACTCGAGGCACTCCTTAAAATGGAGAACATCGACATCTGTGCAGTGACAGAGACCTGGTTCAAGGCTCCAGAGAGCACCTCTACATTACCAGGCTATAATTCATACCACACCTTTCAGTCACCTAACCTGGACTGAAGCACTAAAGGCGGAGGCGTGTCCATATTCATTAAGGATATCCACACCTCAGGGCTAGTTGCTCAGCATAATGCATCCGAGATTATCCAAGTGCAACTAACTCTGGGCAAGCCTGCAATCCAAATTGTAGCTTGCTACAGATCCCCCACCATGCCCCAGGATTCACAGTCCTCATTTCTTGATACACTGGAAAATATTAGGGTACAACCTAACCCCCTTATAATGGGCGATTTCAACTACTCCACCATTAACTGGGAAAACTACTCATGTACCAACTCTTGTGCTCAGTGTTTTCTGGAATTCATAAATTCCATTGCCTTGGATCAACTTATCCACACCCCCACCAGGGGCAGCAATATCCTACACCTGGTCATTACCAACATGGGCAAATGGTCTTCCACACCAGAGGTCAATTCCTCGTTGGTCAGATCTGACCACAAACAAATCACCCTAGACATCCACATCCCACTCCCACTCTCCATTAGGGAAACCACCGTAAAAAATTTCTCCAAAGCCAACTTCACGCTTCTTAAGACAGAAGTGGTAAACTTCACGACACCCATGCTGATGGACAATAGAGGTACAACTGCTGAATCCTATACAATTGCACTTTATAAGCACTTACATGAGTGCTTGTATCATGCAATCCCTAACAGAATCAAGATGCTATTCTCCAAAAAAAGGAAGCCAATCTAGTGGTCCCCTGACATAAACAAACTCTATAACAGAAGAAAGAAACTGTTGCAAAAAAAAGAGTAAAATCCCATGATTGGAGAAACTCCGTGGTCAGCCTGAGTAAGAAGCTGAGATCCCTCATAAAATCCTCCAAAGCTAGTTATGAAAACAAAATCGCCACTGATTCTAAATACAACCTCAAAGCATTCTATAGCTATGTCAAGAATTTCAATGGTAAAGGGGGGCGTGGCCAAGGATGAACACAGGATAGCAGCAGATTTCTTCAGCTCCACCAATTTCATTACACTGACAGGAATTAATTACTTAAAAAATTATTTTTTTAAGTAATTTTCTTTCTAAATACGTTTGTTTTATATAGTTCTTGAACTATATCTAAAAAAGAAAGGAAATCTTAACAATATTCCTGTCAGAAATCACTGTGGAAATTTTCCTGTCAGTTTATCAGTCTGAAATGAGTTCCAGTAAGACAAATTCTCAAGACTCCAGCATCAAAAAAGAACTTCAGTCTCTGATAATTATAATCCAGCAATTTACTGATAAAATGGATAAAATGGATACTAAAATAGACACCTTCATAGAAAAATCTACAAAACAAATAGACCTGTTACATACAGACCTGCAACAACAGAAGAACCAGATGACAGGCATAGAAGAAGCTGTGAATGACATGGAAAATAGAATCCAAGAAGAGGAAATCAACATTGAGTTTCTGCTGAAACAAAATACACATTTACAAACAAAGCTGGATGACCTGGAAAATAGATCTAGGCGCAATAACATTAGGATTTTTGGACTGCCAGAAAATATTGAAGGTAACAATATTACTTCTTTTTAACAACTTGGCTCCTAAAACTTTAGACTTACCAGAAGCATTCTCTTTTGGTATCGAAGAGCACATAGATCTATAGCTAATACTAACTCTAACAAAAAATATCCTAGATCAGTTATAGTTAGATTTCTATCATCTTTTGATAAAGAGATGGTTCTTAAATCTGCTTGGGCTAAAGCTCCTGTTAAGATTAATGAGACAACTGTGCGTTTTGACAATGACTATTCTTCCATGGTAATAGCTAAAAGAAAAGTTTTTCTGCCACTAATAAGGGAGCTTAAAAAAGCACAGTTTAAAACATACCTTGTTTCCTGCCAAGCTTAAAATCTTCCTTCCTGATGGTCCTAAGGTTTTCGATGATTTAGACTCTGCTTTACTGTTTGTCAAAGAAAAAGGATTTTGGATAAAATAGAAGAAATGGAATGGGCTAGTTCTTCATTAAAGAGATTGGCAACTGAAGCTTTGTGGAAGACTTCAGAGAAGAAGAAGAGACTAAAAAACAAATGATTTGTTATATGTTTTTTCTCTCTCATCATTTTAGTTCATTATTAATCTTTTTGAATATAGTTCCTGCATTTCCAGAAAGCCACAAATATTTTGGAAAAGATTTAATCAAAGTTATTCTCTATGTGCAAAGAAATGTTTTGTTTCATAACCACTCAAAATACCTGAAGATTTAATGGCAAGCTGTGATTCAATTTGTTTCTCTTTCTGAAAAGAAGTAAGGTTAGTAATTTGATACATTTTTTATCTTTACCTTTTTTTTCCTTCTCCTTTTATTATTTTCTTTGTTTAAACAATGACATTCTATTTAGATTATGTAGTGGGTAAAGGGTGGGGGAGGGCAGGGAGAGAACAGTAATGAAAATATCATTAATAGAATAATAACATTTATTCCTTGTAAAAGTTTTTATAAGTTCTTCAAATGCTATTTCTAATTATACTTTCTTGATTATACTGCTTATGCCTGTTTGTAAATAATCTGTTATGCTTTAACTAATAATAATCAGAACTAAATAAGAGTAAATAATATGTTTTATTTTTAACTCTATCAATATAAACAGTAAGTAACATTCCATTGTATATACTTCTTACAGCTTTCTCTTACATTTTTTTATTTCTGCCTCACTCCCTTTTATTTTCTATTCTCTTTTTCTTTTCTTTATTAATATATAGAAATGCTTTTGATTGTGTGGGCACAGTGAATAATAGGATTTGTATGAAAATTGAGTTGGGAGAAGAATGTTGAGTTTTATTGCTTGTTGGTAATTTTGGGCTTAATTTCACTTACATAGAGGCTGTAATGATCTGTGGAATACATTGTGAAGGTTTTGTCATGTTTAGATGCATTTACACTGCTAAATGAATGTTTGTCACTAGTTTTTAATAAGTTTCCCGCCAAAATGTTAAGAGAGACAATCTGAGATGTGGGCTGTCTCATGCACAGTGTTCATGAGTTACTTCAGAAGCTTCAGCTCACAGAATTCTCACAGGGAAACTGAAAGCAGTTAGTATAACCTTTGACATAGTTATCACACTGACACACCACAGATTCAGGAAAATACTCTATTCATAAAATATGTCAGTTATAATGTTTTGTTTCATAACCAGTCAAAATATCTGAAGATTTAATGGCAAGCTGTGATTCAATTTGTTTCTCTTTCTGAAAAGAAGTAAGAGGCTGTAATGGTCTGTGGAATACATTGTGAAGGTTTTGTCATGTTTACATGCATTTACACTACTAAATGAATGTTTGTCACAAGTTTTTAATAAGTTTCCCGCCAAAATGTTAAGAGAGACAATCTGAGATGTGGGCTGTCTCATGCACAGTGTCCATGAACTACTTCAAAAGCCTCAACTCACAGAATTCTCACAGAGAAACTGAAAGCAGTTAGTATAACCTTTGACATAGTTATCACACTGATATACCACAGATTCAAGAAAAATACTCTATTCATAAAATATGCCAGTTATAATGAGTCTAAATGATGTAGTTTCTTGTAGTAAGTAAATGTCTTATTTTAGAAGGCATAGAAAATGAAACATTTATTTAAATGTTTTTGAAAATCTACTTAACAGCAGCATAATAATCTGTGTTAAAAATTTGTGTTCCAAACATATACTTTACTATAACTCATTTAATTCATCTGATTGACAAGCATAAATAATCTTATAACTATATTCTGGAAGAAATGTCATGTGATATATTGTAAAGCAGTAGGTTAGCATGATTGTAAAATCTGGTTACTAAAATGTGTTTGCTGTGCATTATTTTGTATAAAGCAGACAGATTTATTCTAGGGATAGCAAGTAGGATAGTGCTCAACAAAGACACAACTCAGTGAGATCAGATATATATATATATGTGTGTGTGTGTGTGTGTGTGTGTGTGTGTGTGTGTGTGTGTGTGTGTGTGTGTGTGTGTGTGTGTGTGTGTGTGTGTGTGTGTATGTATGTGTATGTGTGTGTGTGTGAGTGTGATGGCTTTTTTTTTATATAATAATGCAAGTGTTTCTGAGAATCTGCATAACTATCCAATATGATTTATAATAATTTCTATGAATACAATATTTTACTCTATCGACAAAATGAATGTTTGCCACAAGTTTTAATAAGTTTCCCGCCAAAATGTTAAGGGAGACAATCTGGGATGTGGGCTGTCTCATGCACAGTGTCCATGAACTACTTCAAAAGCTTCAACTCACAGAATTCTCACAGAGAAACTGAAAGCAGTTAGTATAACCTCTGACCTAGTTATCATACTGACACATCACAGATTCAGGAAAAATACTCTATTCATAAAATATGCCAGTTATAATGAGTCTAAATGATGTAGTTTCTTGTAGTAAGTAAATGTCTTATTTTAGAAGGCATAGAAAATGAAACATTTATTTAAATGTTTTTGAAAATCTACTTAACAGCAGCATAATAATCTGTGTTAAAAATTTGTGTTCCAAACATATACTTTACTATAACTCATTTAATTCATCTGATTGACAAGCATAAATAATCTTATAACTCTATTCTGGAAGAAATGTCATGTGATATATTTTAAAGCAGTAGGTTAGCATGATTGTAAAATCTGGTTACTAAAATGTGTTTGCTGTGCATTATTTTGTATAAAGCAGACAGATTTATTCTAGGGATAGCAAGTAGGATAGTGCTCAACAAAAACACAACTCAGTGAGATCAGATATATATATATGTGTGTGTGTGTGTGTGTGTGTGTGTGTGTGTGTGTGTGTGTGTGTGTGTGTGTGTGTGTGTGTGTGTGTGTGTGTGTATGTGTATGTGTGTGTGTGAGTGTGATGGCTTTTTTTTTTTATATAATAATGCAAGTGTTTCTGAGAATCTGCATAACTATCCAATATGATTTATAATAATTCCTATTAATACAATATTTTACTCTATTGACAAAATGAATGTTTGCCACAAGTTTTAATACGTTTCCCGCCAAAATGTTAAGGGAGACAATCTGGGATGTGGGCTGTCTCATGCACAGTGTCCATGAACTACTTCAAAAGCTTCAACTCACAGAATTCTCACAGAGAAACTGAAAGCAGTTAGTATAACCTCTGACCTAGTTATCATACTGACACACCACAGATTCAGGAAAAATACTCTATTCATAAAATGTCAGTTATAATGAGTTTAAATGATGTAGTTTCTTGTAGTAAGTAAATGTCTTATTTTAGAAGGCATAGAAAATGAAACATTTATGTAAATGTTTTTGAAAATCTACTTAACAGCAGCATAATAATCTGTGTTAAAAACTTCTGTTCCAAACATATACTTTATTATAATTCATTTAATTCATCTGATTGACAAGCATAAACAATTTTATAATTCTATTCTGGAAGAAATGTCATGTGATATATTTTAAAGCAGTAGGTTAGCATGATTGTAAACTCTGGTTACTAAAATGTGTTTGCTGTGCATTATTTTCTATAAAGCAGACAGATTTATTCTAGGGACAGCAAGTAGGATAGTGCTCAACAAGGACATAACTCAGTGAGATCAGATATATATATATATATATATATATATATATATATATATATATATATATATATGTGTGTGTGTGTGTGTGTATGTGTATGTGTGTGTGTATGTATGTGTGTGTGTGTATGTGTGTAAGTGTGTGATGGCTTTTTTTTTTTAATAATGCAAGTGTTTCAGAGAATTTGCATAACTATGCAATATGATTTATAATAATTTGTATGAATACAATATTTTACTCTATTGACAATAATGAGTTTAAGTAAATGCTCATATACAAACAATTCAAGATTTTTTTTTTGGAAGCTGTTAATAGTATCCACATGACAGAAAATAGATGCATCTTAATATATGTAATGTCTGAATCATATTAGCCAAAGTTTTTGATTTAAATGAATGTTAGAACCTAATTTTCTCTCCTCTTGATTTCTAACATCAAGATTATTTGAATGCTATTTGAATACAAGTGTTATATATTACATAGATCTATATAGTAGTATGAACAGTTTAAAAAAAAAAAAAAAAAGTTTATTTTAGTTTATATGATGCTGTTTTACCAAATGTGTAGTTTTGTCTTGATAGATAATTGAATTGAAAACTGTTAACCTCAGTTAAATATAACTAGTATTAAATTGATAAGGTGGTAGCTGAGGTACTGCTGCTTAGGGTAGGGGTTAACTTGAGTAGTAAATACTACTCTAAGTTGGAGTTTTCAACTCCAGGCTGGATGCAAGGTTTAATCCTTACATTATTTTCACTTGTTCATTGTTATATGTATATAGTTTTGACATCCACAATATATTTTGTATACTCATTGTCACTACAAACAAAATTGAATCCTATACAAAATCCCATAAGAGATTTAATAAATACAGCTATATTTAAAGGTACACCTAAAAGAGGAGATGTAACATTATTTATCTTGTTATTTGTTATTTCGATCATAAGATTCTTGAGTTTTAAAATGCCAAATGACATATTTAAAAGGAATTTCTTTAAACATTAATGGATTGAATAATCCGTGTAAAAGGGCAAGCCTAATAAGATACATTAATTTACACAAGGCCAATCTAGTCTTCCTGCAAGAAACCCATCTCTTGAAAAAAAGATATTGATAAACTAGCCACTAATAAGTATACAGTATTGGTTAGTTCAGAGCACACTCAGAAAAAGAGGAGTGGCTATTTTATGGAATAAAAGTATGCCCATTCCTAAAACCATTAAGTCTTTTCAGGATGACAAAGGAATGTTTTGTATGGTTACAATACAAATTAATGGGAAGACTTACACTTTAATTAATGTATATTGGATACCTGGAATTGGTATTAATACAGTGAAACATCATATTGATAAGATCATATCATTCTCTATAGGGGATATTATTTTAGCTGGTGATTGTAATTGTATACTACATGAAAGTGATACTACCACTATAAGGAAAAGAAGAATTACATCTAATGCAAAACATTTAAATGATTTTGCTAATTCTTATCATTTGAATGATATTAATAATCAGATAGATTCAAAATCATTACCATACACCTTTTTTTCTAACAGATACAAAGCTTATTCAAAAATAGATAGGGTCTTTATTTCTAACCAGATGGTAACAGGTTTAATTAATTCCAAAATCATTTCATGTCCTATATCTGATCATAACTCAATTGTTTTTGAATTCATGAAATCATGATAAAAAATACTCATAATGTTCAGATCAAAAGGATACCAGGATACTTAACTCAGCTAAAAGACTATAAAGAATATATACTTTCAGAAGTACATTTTCTAGACATAAATAATACTCCTGAAGTCTCCATTGTCTATGTTTGGGATGCCTTAAAATCATATCTATATGGACAAAGTATCAGATGGTATAATAATAAAAGGAAATCTTGGGATAAGGAATTGTTAGATATTCAAAGTAAATTAGACTCTTATAAACATAATAATAAAGAAAATATTATGGACAAGAAAGTTATTGAAGAAATAAACAAACTAAATGAGAAATACAAAGAAATTTTAACTCATAAAGTTAAAATAACTTTAGAGAAATACAAGTTTTGTCTTATTCAATAAGCCCCAAATACTTACATAGACTTAAAAATAAAACAAAAGATTGAATAAACAAAACCATATCAAAGAAATCTTTTCTCTAAGGAAAAGAAGAATGTTTCTAGTATACCAGAAATACTGGATGAATTTAGAAATCACTTTCACAAGATTAACCATAACAACATTAACATGGAACCTAAAGATAAAATAAAGGAGTTTATAACCACAAACATGAATAAAAAGCTTAATAAACAACAGATTAAACTATTGGACAAGAGTATTTCATATACAGAAGTTATTACACAAATAAATAAGCTTAAATCAAACAAAGCACTGGGTAATGATGGTATTATACCAGAGATATATAAAATCCTTTCTAAAACTACATATTCATTAATACATAAGGTTTTATTTTGGCCCAAACTGAGTTAATAACCCCCATCTTGGCAATATACATTTATTTCACCAATTTTAAAACCTAATAAAGATCCAACTAGATGTTCTTCATATCGACCCATCTCATTACTTAATGTTGATTATAAAATGTTTATGAATATTTTTGCTGATAGATTGAAGACAATCATCCCCGGCATTATAGATATAGATCAGATGGGCTTCATTGTAAATAGAAATACTTTTGATAATATAAGAAGAACTTTAACATTAATTGATTTTGCAAATAGGAAAAAGAAAGATTTAACACTTATTAGTCTTGATATAGGTTCAGCATTTGATTTAGTAAGTTGGGACTATCTGTTTACCTTACTGAAATGCACAAACTTCTCTGATGCATTTGTAAATTTAATTGAGCATTTATACAAAGGAACGCTGGCTTATATTAAGGTAGGAACATATGTTTCACAAAAATACCCATTCTTAAAGGTACAAAGCAAGGATGTCCACTTTCTCCACTATTATTCACTTTAGTAATGGAGCCTTGGGCTAATTTGATTAGAAACAGTACTGACATAGAGGGTTTTGAAATAGACGAAAATACAACATCAAAAATTCAACTTTTGCAGATGATGTTCTAATTACATCAGCAGGATCTAATTCTTCTATGCAGTCTTTATTTGATAAAATGATGAATTTTAAAAGTATTTCTGGTTTAATATTCAATGAAGAAAAACTAAAATACTACCTATATATACCGAAAAAATATTCTCATTAGTGATTTTACTAAATATGTACCCAATTCAGGTCAGATAACTTATTTAGGTATAATACTATCTAAAGATATTAAATCTATTATATATAATAACTATAATACCTGTTTTCTTAATATACAAAATCTTTTTAATACCTGGAATAATATGTTTTTACTATGGAGGAGAGACTTACAATTATTAAAATGATAATATTCCCCAAGATTTTATACTTAATACAATCAATAATACTTTCACCTACAAAAATAATTATCAAGAAACTGAATACACTAATGTTAAATTTCTTATGGGCACCTAATAGACCTAGGATTGCATTAAAGAAATATACTAATAGCTGGTCTCAAGGGGTATTTCTTTTCCAGACTTTAATTTATATATTATCTCTTCTATTATAAAAGTTATTACTTTATTAATAGATCAGTCATATATCGCAAAATGGAAAGATTATTGGGAGCTAATTAGTATGCACTTCATGAAAATCTCCTTAACACATAAAAATATGATTGTAAATAACTCCATGTTGTGGTTGCTAAAGGAATTTTGTACTTCACCTATTACACCTAAACATATGGTTTGTTACCCATTAAATATTATTATTAGTTATCGTAACTTTATATTCATGCACCCTAAGTATAGGGAATGGAATTTTATTGTATTCCTATAATGTATACTCAGGGTATGCTTATGTCATCTACTTCTGAAGGAGCTCATTTAGCTATAGATAATGATCTAAAGTACTGGTATCAGCTGATATCTGATAATAAAGTTAAAAATCTAGATTTCTTAAAACAAGAATTTGATCTAAGAGAAACTTGCTGGTTAGAGGTTCAGATCTTTAGACAACATCTCATTGATAGAATAGATCTAATGTCTATAACAGTTAAAGAATCTATTCCAAAACTGATTGATTACTTGATATTAAATTTACAGCATAAAGTTTCTGATAAAGGTAAACTTTCATATATACATAAAATTATCAGACAAGAAACTTTTACAGTGTAGATTCATACTGGAATTATTTCACCTCTATTAATGGGGACCCACCAACTCAACAAGATAAACAATATATATTGGAATCTGCTTATAGAACTACATCTTCCATTGTCTGGAGACTTTATACATGGAAATTTTTACATAGATCTTTTTATACACCTTTGATGATGAATAAAATAAATAATAAAGATAATCTATGTAAGAGATGTAATGTAGAAATTAATGCTGACTGGGCTCATATGTTTTATGACTGTATGAAGTTGAAAGAATACTGGAAATCAATTAATGAATTTTTGCAGGCTCTTTTTACAGATAATTTCATTATTTCTAAGTCTCTTATATTATTCAACACACCTGTACCTCAATGTGTTAAAAGATTAAGCTTCCCTTGTTATGGTCTATCCTAGCAGTGGCCAGGAAAATAATAACTAGAAATTGGATTTCAGATACACCTCCTTCATTCAATGAATTTAAAAATGTTATGAATATAATGTGCCATATGGAAATAAGCACAATTAGAATGAGAACAACTAGAAAAACATCATATTATATTGTATGGGATAATTTACAAAATTTGTTAAAAAAATTCTAATTTCAATAGCACGGTATTTTAGTTTAATTAATTGATCTGATTGTAGTGGATGTCTTTGTAAATACTTTAGTTGTTTTGTTGAATATTATAATAATACCTATTTTTAATTACTTGTATAAAATTGTTATGATATTTCTCTTATATGTTAAAACAATAAACCTGTTTTGAAAAAAAAAAAAGAATTTCAATGGCAACACTCAGATCTGCTCTGAGTTACAGCACAATGGCAATAAATATATAGAACCAACTGTTATTGCCAACATCCTGGTAGATAGGTTCAGTGCTAACTTTACCCCTCTCTCATCCCCTAAAGGGCCCATCTCTATACCGGAAGAATGCAAAGTTCCTGTAATCACGGCTGCACAGGTAAAATAACACACTCTCCAAAGCCAAAGACACAGCATCCATGGGACCTGACAACATTCCAGGCTGTGTTCTACATGAACTACAGAACGAACTGGCACCCCACCTAAGTACCATGTTCAATCATAGCCTCACCTCAGGCTTTGTCCCCACTGAATGGAGCACAGCAACAGTTATCCCACTCCACAAAGGGGGAGCCACCACAGACCCTGGGAACTACTGCCCCATTAGTCTGACAAGTCTGGTCTGCAAGGCTATGGAACGTATCATCATGGAACTTACAAACAATGACATTGGTAATCTCCAAACTCTGGACCCTACCCATTTCAAGTTTGTAAAAGGCAGATCATGTCTCCTAAACCTGATAGACTTCTTTGAAGTGGTCACCAAAGCCATAGATGGGTAAGGGGGTTCACACAGCCTATCTAGATCTCACCAAGACTTTCGACACCACCCCCCACTCTGGAATTATAGATAAACTCACTAAACTAGGTATAAATCCCTATGTCACAAGATGGGTTGCCAACTGACTCACTGACAGAACCCACACTGTGAAAGTAGCAGACTCTAAATCCAACTTCAGACCAGTGACAAGTGGAGTACCACAGGGTTCAGTCCCAGGTCCTCTCCTGTTTGGTATCTACTTCTCTGAAGTACAGGCTAACACAGAAGTTCTTTGACTAACAAAGTTTGCAGATGACTGCAAACTAGGAGCCATAATTAAAACTCCTAACAATGTGGACATCCTACAAAAGGGCCTCACTGTGACAGATGCCTGGTGTCAAAGCCATGGCCTCAAGCTCAATGCCAAAAAGTGCATTGTCATCCCTTTTGGTAAAAACTCTATACCCATGAACTACCACATAGGCGGTAGTCTACTTAACACCAAAAGTGTGATAATAGACCTTGGGACACAGGTGGACAGTAGTCTCTTCTTTGATAATCACATTGTCACAGTAGTCAGGAAATTTTTCTACGTGGCTCACCTCATCATAAAAGGGTTCTCATCCAGGAAAAAAGAGGTCATTGTTCCCCTCTACTCATCATTCATTACACCCATTATAGAGTACAATGCCCCTTTTGGTATGTACCTCACAAGACATCTACAACAACTGGAAAGGCCACAGAAATACCTCACAAAGAGGATTACTGGGCTCAAACAGATGCCCTACGCAGACCGTCTCAAAAAACTCCAGCTTTACTCTGTCACATAACACCTATTCAGAGGCGATCTCTGCCTAACATACAAAGCTATGTCAAACCAAGAGCACTTGGACATGCTCCACTTAAAGAAATCCCAATCCCTCTGAGCTACACGCTCTAGGGACCTAAACCTTGTCACCACAATAAACAGAACATGCTGGAGGGATAGATTCCTGTCCCAAAGACTTCCCATATTCTGGAACAAACTACCTATCTATATCAAACAAAGCTCCTCATTAGCACTCTTCAAGAAAAATCTTGATAATTGGATGGGAGATAGGAAATTCACCCTGGGGATCACTTCTGTGGCTCTGTCTGACAGGGGCACAGGAAAATAATTTTCTTGGGTGGCAAAAGCCAGGGTACCATTTGGCTAGGCATATATAGGCCCTAGGGCCAATAGCCTAGTACCTACTTATGAACCTATAGATATCTACATATATATCTACATAAATAGACATATCTGTACACATAGGATGTGCATACATATATAACTATATATACATATCTGTCTCTCTCTCACTATATATATATATATATATATATATATATATATATATATATATATATATATATATATATATATATTTATATACGAAGAAATGTACACATGGCCGTATATATATATGTTGCACTATATAGACATATGTATGAATACACATGTGTATGTACATGTAGACATATATCAACATATTATATGTATATATCCATATTCCTGTCATGTGTAAACCTCATGGTTGTGTATACCCTCTCAGATGTATTTCACTGTATGTATCTGCTATGTGTACATTATGATAAAACAACATATGTGATGCAACAGTCATATTACTAAGAAGTACTACACAATTGTGGAAGTAAAGGCAATTGTTCAATACTAACCAATATGTCTATTGACAGATATATTGGAAAAACAACAGCTGTCTTCACAGTGGTCATGGCGTAGTCATTAAGTGTTGTGACTGTAGTGTACAGGGTCTTGGGTTCAAGCCCTGCAAGGGCTGTTTTTTGTTGCTGGGCAGAACAAGGGCTGTTGGATACAGAGTGGTTAAGGCAGTTTTGAGCAGCTTTAAGTGTGTTTGTGCGGGTTTCCATGAAGCTAAGCGGTGCTGAGCTATAGATAAATGTATGGGCGCTTACACAATGTAGGCTTTGCTTACCAGTGCGCAAATCAGCTTAGCTGTTAAATTGCAGCAATGTTGATACCTGCTAGGCATGTTTTAGCCCTGGTAACCAGTTCACACCACCCAGTCTGATAGCATAGCAGGGTAATGATGACATCTGTAATAAGTGTATGTAATGCCATGTACAATACATGCGCCTATGTGCTGTCATCACAGTTGCAAGGGGTGTGAGTGTCATGTCTGGGACACAGATGTATATGAGGCCTGTACAGCACTGTTATCCATGTGAATGTGTTACATATAGGGGTAGTAGCCCAGGGTACGTGCTGTCACACTGGCATTTAGTGTATCATGGTGTACTACTGTTGACAGTGCTTACCCAGGCAAGAGTAGAGTGCTAAATGTAGTACTGACAACAGGCACATCTGCAGGCATAGCTGGACTCTGAGGCCTCCCTGTTGTATCCCTGGTGTGTGAGCTGTATCAGAATATATAACCCCTACTGGATAATGATCTGACATGTGGAATGTAACTGTAGACTACCGTCTGAACAGCACACGTTAGTGAGGGCTTCTGACATGTAGTTATGGCATACACATTGTTGTCAAGCATCTATCTGTCAACACATTCATCCTACTGCACAGCTATTTGCCAAGCTGATGACTGTCAGTCCCTGTACAGATGTGCAGATGGCAGGTATCCAGCTGGGATATGTACAGGCAACCTAAGCTTGATTGACACTGACATATCTGCCCAGCTGTGTAAGAACTGGCATATATAGGAGACAACACCCTGTATGCACCACATGCCACGGGTACCTCCACTACACTACCACAGTCAATAGAACATGTTGGGTACAGATCTCCTTCACAGACACTAACCATGTGTTGTAATGCATGTTGCATACATGTCAACTTGATCACCTCAGTGACCATGTGCAGGAGGCACCTGGAGGATTGGCAGATGCATGTCACCCTTACCCTGAGGGTCACCACAGTAGTGTCTGTCGATAGACTGCCTACTGCTATATGGCAGGTGGCAGGATACCACTGTACACACATCCCCTTCACAACCCATCTCTCCATGGACAATAGCTAGGTGCACAGCTATGACCACCTGCAGCAATGCAGCCCAGTACTGACACATGTGTATGTGTGCATTACTGAGTATAGCAGTGTCTGTGTGTTAGCACACCTGTACTTGGGAATTGCATGAAGGTGTTCACAACCACTGCAACCCCCATTGCCATAGTCAGTTGTGGCTGCTGTTGTATGGGACATTACATGTACCCTGTTGAGCTCCTCTCCATACTGGCTACACGAGCCTTGAAGTACCAGCACAACAGTATTGTACAAATGGGTGGATAGGCATGGGATACCCATTAAGTTCTGGCAAGTGTGTGTGCATGTGTGCATGTGTATGTGTGCATGTCCGTATATCTGTAAGGTGCAGCATTCTGAGGCCACATACTCCTGTTACAATACCAATTGCCAGACAGTAGTATAGACAGTGTTGTTGCTGCCCATAGGTGAGGCATGACAATGCAACACTCTACTATTCCTGTGGCATGTGCATTAGATGCATATGCCTGTAGTACCACTGTTGGGATATACAATGGGTTGTATCACAGTCGTGGGCACTGTGTGATGGTGGGAATGTCAGATTGTCATCATGGATGTCAGGGAGTACAATATCCACTGGAGGATGTGGGTGCTGTGTACACTGTCATTACACCAAGGTACACCTGGTATATGTCCCATGTAATACTTTATGGCTACCACTGTCACCATCAACCATACAGGTAACTGATACCACAATCCAGGCCAGTAATGCATGTGCTGTGTGCAGCCTAACTGTAACACATTGGACACACAGTCAAGTTAGTTAGCAGCGATAGACCCAGGTCTCTCGGACGTGTGTCTGCCTGTTATGTGTCTGTTAATGTGTATATGAAGGTATGTCACACTATGTATTGTCCATATACACCCATTACATCCTCCATTAGCATACTGTACATGTTTGGGGATGTTCTTCATGTAACATGTAACCCGGAACACACCTCACCCTAAACGGTGTGTGCAATGAAAGCCACACACTTCAGTATCACTACATACCTAGGTAGGGGTCTAGTCCCACTGTTGCCAAGTAAGAGTGTGCGTGTATGTAGATGGGTCTACATCAGGTTGCAGATTATACATGTCCCAGTGGGTCACCTGTCCATGTGGCACAAGCAATAACTGTTATACAAACCTGTGACATGTGTTCAACTGTACCCCAGATATGTCACAACCATGGTGTCACCACAGTGCCATATCCCATTGTGGAATATGACTGCAGACCATCCTCGTACTGACACATGTACATCTACAACACAAATGGATAACATTATAGAGACCACAATCAACTAGTGTTACTAACAGCTATAATGCCTCACTGCTGGATCGCTACACTACCTGACATATATGCATTACACTTTACTCCTGAGAACATGTTACACTGCAGTACTTTGGTACACTGTAGTACAGTCACTGTGTGCATTAGAACCATATTAACCTGTCCCTGCATCAATGGTATGGATGACAGGGATGTGGCACAGGTATCATATGCACAAGGTGTGTTGTTGGTTTGCCAGAGGCCGAGGGTGGGCCATACATTTGACACCATGTGTGGGTGAGGGGTGTAATGAGGTGAACTGGGAGTGGTGATGTGGTGTGTGTATGTATGGGGTTGCCCTAGGTGTGTTCATATAGTGTGTGGGTATGCATGCACACAGTTCTGCCATGTGGCTGCCCTACACAGGTGTTTATGGAAAGCTGCAGACCATACCTGGCAGGGTGTGCAGTTCACTGCCTCCGGCCATGGACATGTGGACTGTGCCTGCCAGGGGTTCCATGGGCACATCCAGGCGTAGGCCTCGATGTGCTATTCTCCCCTGATGATGACAGAAGTCCGCTGGAACCAAGTCCCTCCATGTGCTTGTGGCCTGCTGTGGTGTGATGTAAACAGCACCCCCTACAGTGCCGGGGCTGCTACTGCCACTACAGGAGCTCCTTGGTGTCCTAGCATGTCCACGTTGACTGCCAGCTGTTGGCATTGCTGGCCTACATCCCCACAGACATCGCCGCACTCCCACCACATGTTCAAGCACGGACAAACCACGGTCGATGACGGCCATCATCTCACCAGACCATCTATCCATGAGCTCAGTATACACACGGATGGCACCAGACAGTTCACGGAAGTTGTCGCTTGCAGATGTGAGAGCAGCCCTCTGCAGCCTCAAGCCTTGTCTGGTGTAATGTTCCATACGTGCCTGCTCCACCATGACAGCCTGAAACATGCACCTGCTGGTACCAGTTATGTCGCGTATGCCAGGGGCATGATGACCAATGACCCTACCACGAGCACCCTTGGACATCTGCCTATGTGGTGCCCTGCTGGACATCTGGCTAGGCCTGCTGTGACCAGACACAGTAGGCATGGTTACCACACTCTCCTGTGCACTGCCACCAAACGCCAGCTGTCCCTCCGCTATGGCCAATGGTGATGGGATATGTATAGGCACTGAAACTGTGTGCGGGGTTGGGATGGCTAAAAGGGGGATGTCAAATGATGGCGCTGTTTCAGCCCCTGACAACCCCACCTGTGCCTCAACAGTACAATCATCATCTTTGGTGTCTGTATGGACACCAACATCAGATTGCATGCAGGAAGGACCCTGATCCACCTCGCCACCTGTGGGGGAAAACAATAAACGCACTTTAAGACCTGTACAGCATTGCATAACAGTATACACACACACACACACACACACACACACACACACACACACACACACACACACACACACACAGACCACCTTAATACCTACCGGTCCGTGACTTTGCAGACAGTCCCATGTATATTCCCATGCATTCTCCATCCTGCATCACACTTTGTAACATATACTCATTGATACCACTCATTAACGTATCATTCCTCTAATTGCCTAGACAAGTGATCACAACACAAGACCTGTTACTCCATTACCTCCCTGACTTGAATGGAGTGGTTCTACATGGCCTCCCTGCTGTCATTCAGTGGTCACCCTATGTATGTCTGGACATCATGAGCATGACCCCTATATGTGAGGGGCTACTATGTTCACTCCATAATATCATGCACTGGAGTGTCATGTGTATGTATCGCTCAGTACATGCCAGACATGCTGCTCAATCAGCCTATCATGTGAAAATTGTAATATATGGATACACTCCCTGGTGTTGTCTAGTAATTCCACAATGCATCTGTAGTGCTGCATAAGTGAGTTGTCAGTCATCTCTCTGCTGAATGCAATATTAAGGGTATACCTGGTGTCTACCTTCCCTCTCATTGCCTGTTCCATTCTACAGACCTTATTATACTATCAACTGTCCTGTGATTACATACATGACAAGTATTCGTGGTGTGTCATGTGGCAGTACATGTCCATGTACTGCACAATCCCAAAGGGAGGTACTGCTGTATGAACAACCCCACAATCACATATGTGCATATATGGACACCCACACAAACACAGACACAAGCACACATGCATCCTACATGCATCAACCTCCCTCCACTTCACCAGAGTGACCCTACAGACAAACTAAACACCCACCAAGACATGCACACACACACACACACACACACACACACACACACACACACACACACACACACACACACATACACACACACACACACGCATGCACACACACACACACACACACACACACACACACACACACACACACACACACACACACATATACAGATGAGGTTGCACAATGATAGCACACATAGTCCTCCTATTACCCATCTGTCAACATGCATAACATATGGTACACAACAGCATGCAGTGCGGCTATAGTCAATCCATGCTAGCAACAGCATACATGTGTGTGATGCATGTGCTGTGTTACTAGGTGATGCCCCTTCCCCTGGGTACCACTGCACCCATGTACACAGTATTACTGTGCACCTGTTCTGCACCCTGCCATGTACTGTGCACCAGACCTCACAGGTGTACAACCCATTGCTGAATGTGTACTACTGTGTCAGCTATTTCAGCTTTAATGCTCATAGCCCCTATGTTTTTCAGCAACACATGCCTGAGATGATATGTGGACAGATGTCATTTGTGAATGCCTGATGTCCGATTTTGAGCTCTTAGCATCAGCGGACCATTTATGACCAATCCAATACTATTACACTGACAACCGTCAGAGCATACCATGGCTATGGGGAATGTACACACCCTTATTGATATGACGCACCCTTCCTTGATCTGCCACGGGACCACATCACCGCCTATATTAACAGTACATGAGCCCAATATGTGACATATGTCCTGTGCTTTCACATGCAGTGTCTACAGAATGTGTTAGGTTTGCAGATGCTGACCATGATGCATACACTCCATGTGTGCATATGTGTGCACACCCTTATCATGACGGTTTGTTGCACCTATTGTTATGTGTACTACAGCAGCCACTACTCCTGGCAGAGGTATACCAGCATGGGCCATCTGCATTTGCCAGTGTATGTTCAGTCTGCCCTACACATATCCCCCTAATCTGCATGACTGCAAGGTCTACTCATGTGCACATCCCTTGGTGTTCACACACTGCCATCGCTATTGCTGTGGGGGTAGGGTTACATCTGCCACAGTTCCTGAACCTGACTATGTGCAGATACAGCCATTCCTTGCATCCTTAGGATCTCTGATGCAGTGCACTTGTGTGTCATGCTGACACCCCCCCCACCTTCAGCATTTTTGTAAATGCTTGACAAGTAAGGCCTACACATGTGTGTCAGTATGCAATGTCCCATACACTGAACACCACATGTTACAGCCTAGTCCCAGCTGATAATGTAGACCACAGTAATACATTATGCCATAGTGTAACTCTGCAACAGTTTCCGTTGTCATACTGGTATATACACTGGTGTTGCACTGTATAGGGGTAATGTTTCAAACATGTCCCTACTTTAGGCCATGTCTCCCACCATTATGTTACTCCCTGTGGACACATTCCATAATGACAGGATGTTAGTTATTCTACAGGTGTCTGACATACCCTTCCAGTACCCCATCATGGTCACCACTGCGATGCCATGCATTTAACAGCAACAATACATGCACATGTACAGCGTGCATTCTGAGTAGGTGTGTTAGATGTGTGCATGGAATATACCACAGCCATTACATGCCTGGTGTATTGGCAAGCATCAACATAAACCATATTCACCAGCTACAGGCTGCTGCCTTGGTGGTATACCGGAGGGACTTACACAAGAGGGTGAGAGATGCAAAGTCAGTGGCCACACCTGTGGCATTGCTACAGGGTGGGTGCAGCATTACATCAACAGTATATTTCCACATTACTACCACATATGCACATCTGTTTATCACTACTAAGTAGCAACAAACTATATCTATGACATGTCAGATATGCATGATCTACCTGAACAAATGTGGATGTATATGCAACAGTGGTCTACTAATGTGCCCTGTGGCCTTACCTGCACACTCCTCAGCCAGAATATGGGTAGCACCTACCTCCACAATGGTGTCCGGCAGTTGTTGGCTATGCAGATGGGCAGGTGCCATGAGGCTGGCTAGGAGCTCCTCCACATGTGTCGGGGGGTGGATGGCATTGCCCCGCCTGTTGTGAGGTGATCCCCCTAGACTGCAGCAGCACACCAACGGGCATTGCGAAGCAGGTCAGAACAATTATGCCGGACCTGCTCATAACTGTGGTTGTGCAGTCCAACATCATTCACCCTGTGGACTAGGTCATTCCACAGGGTGGTCCACTCCTGCTGCTCATGGGTGGCCTGGCCAAACAAGACAGGGTAGTTCTGGATTAGGTGGTTTACCACAATGTCGTTCTCAGCAGCTGAGTAAGCTGGAAGCCTTCCATGTGACATCTTGCCTGAAAGACATAAAGATGGAAACAAGTGTGAGCAAGTCATGCAGCAAGGTTACCACACTTCTTATTACGCATCACTGTCACCCCCCTACCATATCAGTGACAACAAACTGTACACACAACTCAATAGTATGGCTACAGCTTACCTACCAGTAGGACAGATATTGTATTGTACCACACTTTGTGCAATGTGTTTGTAGCCATGTTCCCTATGTGGACACTGTCATTGCTGGCCTGTTACAGCCTATTCACCTGCATGCCATTGTCAGGGCCACTATGGTTCCATATATGCCTGTGGTATGCTTGTTACGTGATTGCTGCACATCTGACATTCTGTGTTATTGGAGATATCTATGTATGCTGTTGGACATGTTCCAGGATTGTGTAGACTATTACAACCCACATATGTTCTATAACAGTGACACACTAGCATGTTTATGTACTATTGGCCAGCAGAACCACCTCTTCAAACTCATCTGCCCATGTTACCAGGCCACATCACATGTGGGACCCACCCTGGGGCCTCCTCATGTACTGGTCTAGCAATACCTTCAGGTGGAACCAACTCAGGGGATGTTGTCCCCCCCCCCGGGGGGCACACACATACATGATCTTGTCCCCTGAGGTCAGGTCCAGGGTCTGTTCCATAACGGGCTTCACAGACACATATGGGATGTGTTACATCACCTTGAGACACCCAGTACACATTCACAGGGTCCACATGCTCCTCCTGCTCGGCTGTTGAATGACTGGACTGGATGATATGTTTGTGAAAACATCAGGGTTATGTATGTCTGACATGGCTTAGTGGCAAATCCCTTTGATTATGGTGTGCAAGGTCCTGGGTTTAAGTCTTGCAAAAGCTGTTTATTTTTTTTTTTGCTGGGCAGAACAAGGGCTGTTGGATACAGAGTGATTAAGCCACTTTTAAGCAGTTGTAAGCGGGTTTGCTCAGAGGTAAGCACTGCTAACTTCTGGTTACTGTTTCTTATACTCAGCTTCTAAATTGCTTAACCTGTGTAGGCATTACTTGCTCTTGCACAAACAGGCTTAAACCTGCTTACTGCTGCTTAAAAGTGCTTACTCCCACTTACTCCCGCGCTAATTTCTTTAAAAGAAAAGAAAAAAGGGTTGATAGGAAAGTGGTAAAAAAGGGGCACAAAGAGGGAAAGACAGTAGGGAAAATAGCTAGGGATGTAGAGGAGGGTGTAGGGAAGGTCCATAGCTGCCCATTTCTTCTACAGCAACAGCTGTGCATATACACTGGATTTGGAGGTAGATTTTGGCACTCAAACCCCTGAGAGAGGAGTGAGGACAACAAAAATATGTTGTGATGCCAATTAGACCAGATTACATGTGTCCAGTGAACATCTGTGCAAAATGGACAGCTATGTATGGGGCGATATTTTTTTGGGACTAGATTGCCCCTTTTTTTTTCCTCAAGTGAGAGAGAGATGGGGAGGGAAAGTAGGTATATCTGGAGAGGTAGGTTAAGAGACAAGACAAATAAGATGCATACAGGGGCGATATATGACACATGTGAGGGGTAAAACCTTGATAGGGAGGGGTGTTGGGAAATCGGAAGCCCATGAGCCCCTAGTGGAAACAGTGGGACTGAGGTCCCCACCCATGGGCAGGCACAACTGCACCTTCACAGCCCTGAAGGTGGCTGTGCTGGGGCTGAGTCAGAGAGCCAGGCCAACCCTCTAGTCACGACACATGGCCCTCAAGCTGGCATAGCAGATCTCCAACCTCCCTGCGGAGCTAGGTACGCACCACGACTCAGACCTGACAATGGGTGACAGGTTCCTGCCCATGCCCGCTCCTGGGTGGCAAGCTCCATCCCCTGAGGCAGTTCCACCCAAAGGTGGTGCAGGACCAATGGACAAGGAGGTCTCAGGTTGGGCCCCAGATGTGCTGGTGCCCGGTGCCATGGCCAGCTGAGGTGGGACAGGTGAGTCCGCTGGGACCCGCATTCCCATGCGTGCTATGGTGTTTATGGTTTATCAACATATGTGGGTTAGTAATAGTCAACACATTCCAGGATTAGGTAATAACAGCATGCATAGATATTCCCATTAACCTAGACACCAGATATGGAACAGTTGCATAGCAAACCGAACACATGTATATATGGGACCACAGTGGTAATAACAGCATGCAGTTACATTGATGGCACCATGCCACCCATGTTGAAGTATTTCAACATAGCACATGCATAGAAACAGATTTAAATAATTATCAAACAATAGGACATATGTCCCAACATGACAGTGAAGTCATCACGTACCAATTGAGAGGGGTATTTAGTTTATTGTTGGAGATATGGTGGGGGGAGATGTCAATTAACAACTAGTATATTCCTGTAGTTCGCATTACATTCCTAGTCTGTGCTGTTATCTGTACCTTACAAGTATTGCTACACTACCCTATTGCCTTAGTTTGGACAGTGATATGGCTATCAGCAACTATATACATGAACTGGTTTTACCTGCAGTATACACCTCTTACCAGGTATACTTTTGGAGGAATTGTTTGTTAACACTAGCTAACTGCTTCTACATATACTCCCAGATTCCAGGTTGATGTTATGCACATACCTGTCCATCTCTTTTTGGATGGGCTCTGGCCATGTCTTGACCACATGCAGGTGAACCAGGACATATGTAGGCTATTGCCCTCTTCTACCTTTAGTGACTTACAACACCCTTATACAGGATTTCCTGCACAGTTATATTATATTATGTAGCACAGTGTGGGTGACAGTGATGAGTAATACCTTATTATTCAGAGCAACTGCAACACTCACAATGCCATACAATTCCAGAGTAAACAATACCCGTACAGGTTATCAATCTTTTATTTCTAGGCACATTGTTCGTATCTGATGGACCTGTGGGAGCAATGTTTGTTAGCACTGCCTGAATGTTGCCACACAAAGTACCAGATTTCACATTAGTATTATGCACTTACATCTCACTCTGTTACTGTACACACTCTGGTCACATGGGGGTGTAGATGGGACATACTTGGCCTAATACTCTCATATCATTTTGGAGAGTTGCTAGTGTGACAGGTTTGTTTTTATAGATGTGTGGCAATCAGTTGTATTTCCTGTCTGCTGCCTATACATCTGGGATCATCCCACTGATGTCCCAGGGGGACAGGGTGACAGGCAGCAGATATGGGCCAATATACTGGACATTCTGGACATATCTGTACCATTGTGGGGTATGATTCTATATGCAGCCTACTTTCACTCCCTGGATTCAGACCATGGCTGTGTCTGTTAACACTAAACCACTGTCCATCACAGTTGTGTGTGCTATATGGATATTGCTATATATCTCTTATCTGATTTCTGTGTATAATTATCCTGTGGTTTTACATTCTGACCTTGTATTACATCACTCTTATACAGGATTTCCTAGATAGTTATATTATGTAGCAGAGTGTGGGTGACAGTGATAAGTAATACCTTATTATTCAGAGCAACTGCAATACTAACAATGGCATACAATACTAAAGTAGACAGTACCAGTACAGGGTATCACTCTTTTATTTCTGGGCACAGTGTTCGTATCTGATGGACCTGTCAGAGCAATGTTTGTTAGCACTACCTGACCTTTGCCACACAAAGTACCAGTTTTACATTAGTATTATGCACTTACATCTCACTCTGCTACTGTACACACTCTGGTCACAGCTTGGCAACGTGGGGGTGTAGATGGGACATAATTGGCTTATTGCTCTCATAACAGTTTGGGGAGTTGCTAGAGTGTCAGGTTTGTTCTTATAGATGTGTAACAATCAGTTGTATTTCTTGTTTGCAGCCTATATGTCTGGGATAATTCCACTGATTTCTCGGGTGGCACAGTGACAGGCAGCAGATATGGGCCAGTGTACTGGACATTCTGGACATATCTGTATAGTTGTGGGGTATGATTCTGTATCCAGACTACTACAACTCCCAGGATTTGAACCATGGCTGTGTGTGCTAAAAATACAACAGTTCATGTCTCAGTTGTGTGTGCTGTTTGGATTTTGTTGTCCGTCTTTTCACTGTTTTCTGTCTATGTCTCTCCCAGTTGTACTAGATGACCTCTGGGGATTATACCAGTCACATACAGACATTCCTACACATTTTTTATTTATGTTGCATGGTGTGGGTAACAGTGCTTAATACAACAGTACTATTAAGTGATTGCAAATCTACAGTACCATATGATACCAGAGTAAACACATGCAGTCCAGCAGTTAGACCTTCATTGTCAGGCTATTATGCTTTTATTTACATACAACCTATATGATACTCTTCCTGCCATATTCTCTGGTGTATGCAGTACTTGCCTTAATCAATACAGGTTTTATACAGGCAATTGATGTACTAATACAGTTGGATTTATTTCCTATGACAGTACATGCAAGAGTAGTACTAACCTGCCTCGCATCGCAACCTCTCCAAGCGACAGCTATGGGCCACCTGGTTCACAGCCCACTCACTTGCCACTGTGAAGGACATAAGAGGAATATTTAGACATACCTATCCATAATATACATGACCTGGCAATTATTAAACAGATAGTGGAGTGATACTTACACACTGCTGGGACCTCCCCTGTCCTCCTAGCCTCTTGGATCCACTGATCTAAGAGATCTCCCTTTCGCAGCTTCAGGTCGGCATAGTGATGCCTGACCTGCTCATCAGTTCGGGGTATGCCAGTGGCACTGGTGAGGTCACGGGCGAGATGTTCCCAGGCTTCCGCTTTGTATTGGGAATCCTGGTACTGGCCCTCCAGCAGTCTCTGCTCATGGTCTTTGACAAGGAGTCCTGCCATGACTCTGGACTCCTGGATGCCCCAGTGCTATGCCCGAAAGAGCACACCCTCTTTCATTCCAGACATGGTGCCTGCAAGGGGAAGCTACAACCAGTTATGAGATGTATTCTCGCCTGTTGGGTTTATATAATGCCGATTTCCCACACTTTGCTGTGAGTGGGCAGTTTTGAAAAGGCTAAGCTATGGGCAAACTGCTTACCTAAGGCTGGCATTGTTTAAAGAGGTATACCAATGGGCAAACTGAGTTATCTGGCCTACACATTGCTTACACTTACTAAGCTGGCCTGTGCAATGCTTAGCGTTGCTTATAATTTAATTTGCATTATGTTTGTTTTTAGTATTGATTTATTATTCATTACATGTTATATATATGTCTAGTATCCATGATTCATGTGTACGTACACTGTATGGGGTATTTGTGTTTATTAGGGGACTTCAACACTTTATTACAATTACACCTCACATCTGGGCTTACTGCAGTACTCCAGTTCAAATATTTATGTTACGTAGTAGGTTATAGAACATAAGACTGTGTATAGATTCCTTTCACATGTTCAGTTTGATTTTACTATAATGAGGATTTGTTTGGTGATACCTCATTCTTATGTACTGATGTGATGGCTTAGTGGATAACTACTGTGACTATAGTATACAGGGTCCTGGGTTCAAGATGTGCAAAGGCTGTTTATTTTGTTTCTGGCCAGAACAGTGGCTGTTGCATACAGAGTGATTAAGGCAGATTTAAGCACTTTAAGCAGGTCTGCGTGGGTTTGCACAAGGATAAACACTGCTAACCTCCGGTTAAATATGCTTACAGAGAGTTCGCTTCAATATTGCTTACCCTGTGTGCGCATTGCTTACCCCCACGCAAACAGGCTTAAACCTGCTTACTAGTGCTTAGATATGCTTACTCCTGCTTAATAGTGCTTACACTTGCTTACTAGTGCTTACTCCCACTTACAACTGCACTAATTTAGACAGTAATGTCTAATGGTTCTTGGGAAGGTGGAGGATTTGGAAGCTGTATGGAGTTATCATTCATTGCACATTTTACCTTACATTTGTATCCCTGATTCCTGTGTACATATACTGTATGGGGCACATGTAATTATCTGTGGACTTTGCAACATTATGACACTGACACCTCACATCTGCATTTAATGCAGTACTCCATTTCACAAATATATGTTATTTCGTAGGTTATGCAACTAAAAATATTGGTCATAAAGTGATTTGACATGGAAAATGGAATGTGATGCAGTGGGACTCAAACCGGGAATGACTGCTCATAAGGTGAATGCTCTGCCCACTACACTATTGCTGTACTGCTTCATTTGCATATATCTTGCTTTTTATCCTCTTGTGCCACTTAAGCTGCATTAATAATAGCTAAGCAATGGGCAAACTCACGCACCTACAATTAACTCTCGTCTGTTTCATAAAAAAAATTATCTTTATATTTGTCGTTTTAACTATTGCTCTTGTACACATGGGGGATATTGCTGGGGGTATGCATACATCTATGAGCAGTCTCACTCATTCTTTTGGGACTTGTCTGCTGTTCTTCATTGCAGGGGCGTGTATATTCTGAGAGCTCTGCTCTCAGACGTGCCCCCTGCACTCTTACATGCTCCATGTAAGATTAAGAGTTGAGGCAGCCCGCCTTCATTAATATGCATGGCGCACTGCCGTCATGCTCTTAAACGGCCACTTCTGTGCAGGACTAAGCTATTCCTGCACAGAAGGATAGTAAATCTGGGGGGGTATCTCTGCCTTAGTATCTAGAATAATAAGGTACCTGTTAGTTTGATCTTTCTATAACTGGTAGCCATTTATGTTTGTGTAGAAGAAAGCAATGATGTGAGTGTGAATCAACAAGAACTGCAAATTCTATTTTCGGTAATTTGTAATAGATGGAGGGAAAAGTAAGAATGAGTAGGCCATATTCCAGCTTAGGGACTAGTACATTTTTGGCTAGAGATATTCTTGCTGTTCAGCAGAACTGATGTGAAATATTGTAGCAGAGTTTCAGCTGGGACAGAACTTTGTTAATGATTTTGTCAGTGTGGTTACAGAATGGATTGGATCCGTGAACGCATGAATGGGGGTGTAGATGGGACATACTTGGCCTAATTCTCTCATAACATTTTAGAGAGTTGCTAGTGTGACAGGTTTGTTTTTTATAGATGTGTGACAATCAGTTGTATTTCCTATCTGCTGCCTGTACATCTGGGATCACCCCACTGTGTTCATGATCTGTATTCAAGAACGTCTGCCACATTTGTTTCTGCTGTCAGTTTACTCAGTTTAGTGTGAAATGTGTTTACCATTATGAATTCTCCCTTGATATTTAAAGTTGCAAGAAAATCTGTAGGAAAACTAAAGTTAGGAGGAAGAAGGTAGGAGTAATACTTGTGCTGTCTATTCAGTCAGAATGGTGTACACTTAGGAATTAATGAATCCTGCCCAATGTGGCAGTAAGTACTTATACTTAGTGACAAAGGAGATGATATTATTTTTATTGCCTGAAATAGTAAGAGGTAGTAGTAGGCGATATTTGCAGGGTGAGGAGACAAACATAACATTAGTTTTACTGTGGTTGATGAGTAGTTTTTTAGAGATAGCTCAGTGGCAAAATTTGCTGAAGAATTGTTCAAATTCAGTTTGTAGGGTAGAGGGGTATTTATTTGCTTGGGGTAAGAGAATGCCATCTGCATATTGTATGATATTTAATGGATGGAGTACTGCTGGGGAGGTCATTAATGAATAGTAAGAATGGGGGGAGCCTCTCGCAGTAACCCTCGAGGTATTCCGGAATTAGGAGTCTCATGGGAAGATGGAGGGAATCCTTCTAGCTTATCCACTGGGAGTGGTAAGCACTAGGTAACCTGTCTACCACATAAGGAGTGGTTCTGGCCCAGAAATTGTAGTTATTGGCCGTTTGGGCAATCTTCTATCTCCCTCAACTTTCTGATTTGAAAGCCTGCATTTGCACTTGTTTCTGTCCTGTAACTCGTCTAGTGCAGATAAAGATTCTTAGTTTTAGCACTTACATTTGCTTATTCATGCTCAGCAGTTGTTCAGAACTTGTAAGCACTAAATAAGCTACTAATTACTATAGCACTCAATCTTCCTCATTACCTAGAGGAAAACAGTTTTTGTACTTACTTTTCTCACTTGCTTAGAGAAAAACAGCTCTTGTACTCACTTTCCTCAGTTATCTACAGGAAAATAGTTTTTTATTCAGGCATGTCCAGGGGTCAGCTCCCAGTGTTCTCTCCTGTCTATCTGATGAATCTGGGCATCTTGAGGCAATGTAGAAATTGCCTCATGTACACAGACAACCCTCCCCTCCTACCACCCAACACTACAACCTGTGAGAGATACATTTATCTAGCCAAACTGGAGGTAAAGCTCTCTCCAACCAAGACTGAACTTGACAGTCATGAGGAGAAGGTAAACATTTGCACCACACCACACTCATCACATAGTCTCACTAAATCTACACAACCAAAATCCACACATAGTAACACAAAAACATTCACGGAGGCTCTCAATAATAATCTGTCTAAGCAACATAGACCTCCAAAGCAGAAACACAAGCAACCTCCATCCCACAATACAAACCAAATGACACATAGCCTACAGACTCAGTGTGCCACTCAACCACAGCCAATAAGGCAAAACAACGTACCCAACACACTAGTCATAGGTGACTCTATAGTCAGGAATACTGATGTCCCACTCACCAGGCTAAACAAGGAGAAGGTTGCTGACAGCTACCTGTCGGGTGCCAGGATCCACCACATAACCCTCACACTCAGGTCACTCCACAACAAGTACAAATATGACTCTGTCATTGTCCATGTTGGTGTGAATGACCTGAGATGTACCTCCCTGGACTACATGAAAAGAGACATGGAAGAGCTCTCCAATCTTGTAGCCCAGGCAGGTATGGCCCTAGCCCTGAGTAGCATTCTACCATCGCCCAGAATGATACCGCAGTACAAGGACAAAATGATTGACTTCAACAATTGGCTAAGCTTCTGGTGTCATTCTAAGGGGATCCAGTATCTGTCTGCTTGGGATGACATGGTCGACAGACCACGATGCTTTGCCACAGATGGCCTGCACCTGTTGCCCCTGGAATTCTGGATACTGGCTAAGGCTCCTGCTGCCCCTATAGTGCCTTTTTTAGGCAGGGTTCAAATAACAAATTCACCACCATAACAGGAACAGGCAAGCAAACACTGAGGGTAATGCTACTCAATGCTAGAAGTCTAAATCTCAAAATGCACTCACTCGAGGCACTCCTTAAAATGGAGAACATTGATATCTGTGCAGTGGCAGAGACCTGGTTCAAGGCCCCAGAGAGCACCCCTGCACTACCAGGCTATAACTCATACCACACTTTTCGGCCATGTAACCTGGACCAAAACACCAAAGGCGGAGGTGTGTCCATATTCATTAAGGATATCCACACCTCCAGGCTAGTTGCTCACCATAATGCATCTGAGGTTATCCAAGTGCAACTAACTCTGGGCAAAACTGCACTCCAAATTGTAGCTTGCTACAGATACCCCAGCATGCCCCAAGATTCCCACTCCTCTTTTCTTGATGTACTGTAAAATATTAGGGTTCAACCAAACACGCTAATAATGGGTGACTTCAACTACTGCACCATTAACTGGGAAAACTACTCGTGTACCAACTCCTTAGCTCAACGCTTTCTGGAATTCATAAATTCCAATGCCCTAGATCAACTTATCCACACCCCCCCAGGGGCAACAATATCCTAGACCTAGTCATTACCAACATGAGTGACCGGTGTTCCACACCTGAAGTCAGCTCCTCATTGGTCCAATCCGACTATAAGCTTATCACCCTTGATATCCACATCCTGCCCCCACCCCCCATTAAGGAAACCACAGTAAAAAATGTCTCCAAAGTCAACTTCATGCTTCTTAAGACAGAAGTGGTGAACTTCATAACACCCATGCAGATGGACAATATAGTTACAACTGCTGAATCCTACACAAATGCACTCTATAAGCTCTTACACGAGTGCATGGACCGTGCTATCCCAAACAGAACCAAGACGCTATCCTCCAAAGAAAGGAAGCCAATCTGGTGGTCCCCTGCCATAAACAAACTGTACAACTGAAGGAAGAAACTGTTGCAAAAGAGAGTAAAATCCCATGAGTGGAGGAGCTCCCTGGTCAGTCTCAGTAAAAAGCTGAGATCCCTTATAAGAGCCTCCAAAGCTAGCTATGAAAACAAAATTGCCACTAAATCCAAGGACAACCACAAAGCATTCTATAGCTATGTCAAGAATCTAGATGGCAACACCCAGATCTGCTTTGAGTTACAGCACAAAGGCACGAAAATTACAGAACCAACTGATATTGCCAACATCCTGGCAGATAGGTTCAGTGCTAACTTTACCCCCCCCCTCTCACCCCCTAAAGGGCCCATATCTATACAGGAAGAATGCAGAGTCCCTGTAATCACAACTACGCAGGTAAAAGCTGCCCTCTCTAAAGCCAAAATCACAGCATCCATGGGACCGGACAACATCACAGGCTGTGTTTTACACGAACTTCAGAAGGAACTGGCTCCCCACTTAAGCACCATGTTCAATAATAGCCTTGCATCAGGCTTTGTGCCCACTGAATGGTGCACAGCAACAGTTATCCCACTCCACAAAGGGGGAGCCACCACTGATCCCGGAAACTATCGAACTATTAGCCTGACGAGCCTGGTCTGCAAGGCCATGGAACGTATCATCATTGAACTCATAAACAAAGACATTGGTAACCTCCAAACTCTGGATCCCACCCAGTTTGGGTTTGTGAAAGGTAGATAATGCCTTCTGAACTTGATCGACTTCTTTGAGGCAGTCACCAAAGCCGTGGATGAGAGTAAGGTAGTTCACACAGCCTATTTTGACCTCGCCAAGGCTTTCGACACCATCCCCCATTCTGGAATTATAGCTAAACTCACTAAACTAGGTATAAATCCCTACGTCACAAGATGGGTTGCCAACTGGCTCACTGACAGAACCCACACTGTAAAAGTTGCAGACTCCAAATCTGACCTCAAAGCAGTGACAAGTGGAGTACCACATAGTTCCGTCCTTGGACCTCTCCTGTTTGGTATCTACTTCTCTGAAGTACAGGCTAACACAGAAGGCCTCTGGCTAATGAAGTTCACAGATGACTGAAAACTAGGAGCCATAGTCAAGTCCCCAAATGATGTGGACATCCTACAGAAGGGCCTCATTGAGACAGATGCCTGGTGTCAGAGCCATGGCCTCAAGCTCAATGCCAAAAAGTGCAGTGTCATCCCCTTTGGTAAAAACTCTGTACCCATGAACTACCGCATAGGCAGCAATTGACAACACAGAATGCGTGATAAGAGACCTTGGGACCCAGGTGGACAGTAGTCTCTCCTTTGATGGTCACATCGCCACAGTAGTCAGAAAGCCCTTCTATGTGGCACACCTCATCATAAAAGGGTTCTCATCCAGGAAAAAAGAGGTCATTGTTATCCTCTACTCGTCACTCATTAGACCCATTATAGAGTACAACGCCCCTTTTGAAATGTACCTCACAAGACATCTGCAGCAGCTGGAAAGGCCACAGAAGTACCTCACAAAGAGGATTACTGGCCTCAAACAAATGCCCTACACTAACTGCCTCAAAAAACCCCAGCTTTTCTCTGTAACATATTGCCTACTCCGAGGTGATCTCTGCCTAACATATAAAGCTATGTTAAACCCAGAGCTGTTGGACATGTTACACCTAAAGAAATCCCAATCCCTCCAAGCTACACGCTCTAGGGACCTAAACCTTGTCACCACAATAAACAGGACATGCTGGAGGGATAGATTCCTGTCCCAGAGACTTCCCATACTCTGGAACAAGCTACCCATCTATGTCAAGCAAAGTTCTTTATTAGCACTCTTCAAAAAAAATCTTGATGAGTGAATGGGAAATAGGAAATACTGCGGTAGTGGTGCTGCGGTAGCATTGTCACCTCACAGTAAGACGTTGTCCTGTTCGATTCTCAGCTAAAGCGTCTTCTGTGTGGAGGCATGCGTGAATGGGCGTACCTTCGTTGAAGGTTGTGTGTCAGGGCTGGCAACTCGGTACGTAAAAATCTCCCGCCAATCATTAGCGGACCGGAGTTCCGCTGTGGTGACCCCTAACCGGGAAAAGCCAAAAGATACAACAACCCCGGGGATCACTTCTGTGTCTCTGCCTGACAGTGGCACAGGAAAATAACTTTCTTCAGTGGCGTAAGCTATGGAACCTTGCTGGCTAGGCTTACATAGGCTCTTGGGCCAATAGCCTAGTACCTACCTATAAACCTATGAACATATGAAGGTTGTTACAAGTATGCCCAGAATGTCCTGTTATGGTGATAGCTTTCATATCATTTTGTGGTGTTTTGGCCAAAGTTAAAAGTCAGTAATATATTGATAGGTAGGTTGTGGTCAACCATTTTGAATGCCCTGGTCATGTTTACAAAAATTCTTTCAGTGATAAGTCCCTCACTGATATTGCTATATATTGAGTTTGTGTCTGTAAATAATGTATTAGCTGCATTGACAGACCTTTTATAACCATGTTGTTTGTCTGATAGTAGTCTATAGCAGTATATATGTTTGTACAGGATTTCCTCAAACATTTTTGCAAGAGTGCAGAGAGTGTAGAAAGGCCAGAGGTCATTATGGGACCTTAGGAAGGGTATTTTGGGAAATAGGATGATAATAACGGATATGATAATGCTGAGGGAAAACTCCAGTAGTAAATGTAAGGTTCTAAAAGGTAAGGGGTTAGCAATATTTTTAGCTGCTATCTTAAGGACAGTAAAGTGTAGTGGTAAGAATTTAAAATGTTTTTTTTTTTGTAGTTTTTGAGCTTGGTTTTAGTTTCTTTTACAGTGTTTTCTCTGAAGTGGGAAATAGTTCATTCAAAATATGGATTCAAATGCATATTCTTGTTATTAAACAATCAATTTTTATCATACGCATCTTCTTCTGATTTAGATCTATAGAAGGATTGTGGTCAACCATTTCAAATGTTTTAAAGGCTTTAAATAACCAGAATGATAACAAAAAATGTTCTGAACATCAACTCCATCAGTTTTTTCAGTGATCTCATGAATGAGCACACTGAATGGAAATCAGAGAAGTTACTTGAAGAAAATTATTTTTTAATTAAATGATCATTTATCACACTTCTGCTTCTTCACTGTCACCCTAGGTTTTAGGAAACTTACATGGTTTCTAAAGGTTTCAAGAAGTTGGACAGAATTTACTGTATGGTTAGCAGATACAGTTACTGGTTAAAATTATTTCTGTGAATTTAGATTTATTCATAGGTTCATAGGTTCATAGGTTCATACTAGGCTATCTGCCCGAGGGCATTTACAAGCCTAGCCCATAGTTTTGTGGCTTACGCCACCCCTTTAGTATGGGGAACTATACCCATTATTTTGCTGTGCCTGTGTTGAGCAGTGACACTGAGGTAATCCCTGGGGTATATCTGTGATTAAGTTGTTTTGGTTGTTGCAAAATCGGTGGATATGTTTATCAGTGAATCTGTTGTACCTACAAATAAGACCATTAAAGTAGTTGATGCACTTGAGAAGAATGCCTTTTGTGGCTGGTTCTGTTGGAATTGTACCATTAAAGTTGTTTTTCTACATGTATATGTAGAAAAATGACATTATGCTTCAGTCTTCACCTAAGCCGGCTGGCAATATCTTGAATGAAGGTGAGAAAGCTGTTATTGTGTTCACATTACATCTAAACAATCTCAAAATAGCTGCAAATGTGTTCATCATGCAGTAAACAGTGGTTTTAAATCCACATTTCTTAGCATTGAATATAGGACACTGCCATTTTTGCAAGGCTAGCCAAAACAGAGTGGTTTTGAAACACACAAATCATGACATTGTCATTTTTTTTTGACTGGGGCAAATGTAGTGCTTTATTGAAGTAAGATTCTAAGGATGTATTAGCTACTAATTTGGTTGGCAGGCTACTTATTTATATACAGTTGAACTAGACCATGAGGCTTTTCAGTCTTTACCTAGTTACACTAACAGTAATTGAAACATTAAGTATTTATGCAATGAATAAAGCAGGCATATTAATATAGATAACAGAGATTATGACAGAATTTGAATTATGTTAGAATGTCAGATAGGAGCTAAGTATGAAAGATATTGGTTTAGATGAGTAAGACAGACACAAAGTGAAAAGACATTGAGACAGATGTCATAGAAATGAAGGGAGTCAACAGCAAGGTCCTTCACCAGTTATTTGCTTCACTGAGTGAGGTGATGTATCCAGTGTAAGAAGCTTAGTGTGATGGAGAATATGAATACATTATAAGGAGTGGTGAGTGGTGCTAAATGCTAGAATAATACTTCCACAGGACCACATGCTATTCTCCACTGGGAGAAGATGAAGATGATTTCTGAGAGACAGAATGTGAAGAGGTGAGATAAGACATGAGGTGAAAATGATTTCTCAAGCATTTGATGAAAACTCTGGGAGAATTGGACAGCCTTAAGGGAACACAGGTAAACCTCTATCCCTGATCCTTGCAGAAAGGGGTTGCCATCTACTTGAACACATTGCTATGTGTCCTTCATTTTAATTATTATTTTTTTTTTATTTTATGAGATTTGTACATCTAAGCTGTACCCAAACAAAATTGCTGGGGATGTCTGTCAAAGCAAATGACTAGCTGTGGTTTGCTCATTATGCTGGCTTTGCAGAACTGTTGTGATTTGTGTGGAGCAACCTGGAATAATTTAATGTGTGGTTACTATTTGTGTGGAACAAAACAGAAACACATTACATGACTATCATTTTATCATAAAAAGACATTGGAAGAGAACACAGAAGTGGTTATAACTGCAGGGTGTGGGTGAGGGTGTGACTGCTTGTGGATGAATATAATTGATCTTTTTATTATTTGCTCAGTTTAAGCTATCACTAACCTGGCTTGTCAGGACCAGTTTTGCAATTTAAGTAAGATAAATAATTTACTTTGATTACTGTGTGCTTCTGTAAAAGAAATTTGAAGTACATTACTGTGACAATTACTTTTACCATAGTCAGACATCTGAGGTGTGCACAATCAGGGATTGATACAGAGGTCATTATGTGGCAAAAGTGACTTGCCCCTTTTGTTGTTCGATCATTGTCACTGATCTGGTATGACATTAGCATTGCTGCACAATATACTGTATTTGCAAAAATCATAGAATCATAAGAAGTTACTAGGCTGATGGCCCTAGGGCCCTTAAAAGCCTAACCAGGTTCTTACCCTTATTTCAATGATCAAAACCTATTGCCTCTGTCCAAGAGGGACACAGGTGGAAACCCCAGGGTGAATTTATGGTTACCCATCCAATTGTCCAGATTGTATTTATAAAAGGCCAGTGAGGTGCTCTGTTTGACATGAAGTGTGAGTCTGTTCCAAAGGTGTGATAACCTCTGGGAGATAAATAAAGCACAAGACAATACTCATTAATTCAACACAATGACATTAGAGAGTTCAGAAATCACAAGAAATACTTTAAAACAACATTGTAGGGCAGTCTGACATAAATATAGAAAACATCTAGGCTAATCTTGTTATTTCTATCTCTAAGAGAAATACTAAGAACTAAGATCCTACTTACAGAGCAAAGCAAAGTGCTGGTCAGCTGATGTGTTCAAGTTCAGAACAAAATACAAAATACCATTCTTACTTTTTGAGATAGCTCATAAATCAATAATACATATTAGTGCTGAGTCATTTCAGATTACATAATTCTTGACACTTCTGCTTAAGTTTCCCAGGCTCAGAGAACTTAAAATTTAACAGTTGTTTGTAATCTGCACCTGCCAGGAAGCCACAGCAATAAAAGACACTTTACATGTGAAACCTAGTAATTATCTCTGTCTTTGGAGAATAGAAAGAATTTCTAGCTGCAGACATCCTGTCTCTAAGTTTGAGATCACACACAGTTGTAAAATTCTTTACTTATCCGCTTTCTTCCAGCAGGGTGCACTATCATTACATTTTTGAAGCTTAGCACATAACACAGTTTTCTTGCATTTGTCAAACAAGCCTGTGGATCATATTAATATTTACAATGACACAGAATTATTTACAAAATTCTATCTAGCTGGGTTGACAGCCCCTGAGTTTATCACAAATGCATTTTTTGCATTGAGTTATAGGCCATGACTATGGCACCAATCATTTGTGTGAGACCCTCTTGTAGGATGTTGACATCATTTGGAGATTCTATGACTGCTCCCAGTTTGCAGTCATTAGCAAACTTTGTCAGCCACAGACCTTTAGTTTTTGCTTATACTTCAGAGAAATAGATTCCAAACAATAGAGGTCCCAGGGCTGATCCCTGTGGAACACCACTGGTTACAGGTCTGCTGCTGGAGGTGGATTCCCCTATTTTGACTACATGAGTTCTATCAGTGATCCATTTAGTGACCAAGAAAATGATATAAGGGTTGATGCCTAGTTGGGTGAGTTTGTCAATGATGCCTGAGAGGGGGATAGTGTCAAATGCCTTGGCTAAGTCCAGGAAGGCTGTATGCACAGATTTCTCCTAGTCCAGGGCTGTGGTGACTGTCTCAAAGAAGTCGACCAGGTTTAACAGGCATGAGCTCCCTCTGACAAATCCAAACTAAGTAGGGTCAAGTGTTCGGTCATGATGATTCACTCCATGGCCCTACAGATAAGGCTAGTCAGGCTAATAGGTCTATATAGTTCCCAGGGTCTGTGGAAGTACCATCTATGTGTAAGGAAATAACAGTGGCTGTTTTCCATTCAACTGGTATGAAGCTGGTGCTTAGACTATGACTGAAAAGAGTGCCCAGTGGTGACTATGATTGAAGAGAGTACCCAATGGTGTTGCTAATTCATGTTAAAACCCATGTGGGATGCTGCCTGGGTTGTTATCCGGTCCCATAGATGCTGTGTTCTTGGCCTTAGAGAGGGCATTTATGACCTGCTCTTTAGAGATACAAGGTAGGGGAAAGGTGGTAGGGATGTTATGGGGTACATGTGGAGGGGACAGGGGAGTGATGTTTTCACAGAACCTGTCAGCCAACAGGTTAGCTATGTCCACAGGCTTAGCATATGTGGTATCATTAACTACTAGTTCTACGCAAATCTGGGCCTTTCCTTTTAGATTACAGATGTAACTATACAATACCTTGTGGGTGTCCTTTGTTGAGGAAGTTAATTTGGACTCGTAGTTTGCATTGGAGGACTTCACAAGAACTCTTATTTTCTTGTTTAAGCTGAGGAAAGAGTGTTTCCAGTCTAGGAGGGCTTGCTCCCTCTTACTCTTAGACAGCAATTTCTTCCTCTTATTGTAAAGCCTGTTAATGTCAGTTGTCCAGCAGACAGGTTTGCTTTTCCTTGAGGAGCTTGTTTTGGCCCTATCAGGTACAGCCAAGTCAATGCAGTTACATAGCTGTCTATATAAAGCACTGGTGTAGAGCTCAGCATAGTTGCCAGTTTGATCTGAGGGAGGAGGTGCAGTGAAGCTATTTATACCATCCCATAAGAGGTTATAATCTGCTTTGGAGAAGTTTTTTTTTGTTTAGTTGCTGCTGGGGGGGGGGGGGGTAGGTGTGATAGTTACTTTAAATGAGACTGATTTGTGGTCCGATCTCACCAGGGAGGATCTCACAGTGGGGGTGCTACAGTGGTTCCCCATATTGGTGAGCACCAGATCCAGGATGCTGGCACCCCTTGTGGGGGTGTCAAACAGCTGGTCCAGGGCATTGCAGTTAATGAAGTCGAGAAACCTTTGAGCAAGTGAGTTTGAGCAGTAATTTATGCAGTCAATGGATGGGTAGTTAAAGTCACCCAAAACCATGGTGTTTTGAGTTATCTTGACAGACTCAAGTATGTCTAAATAGGCAGAGTGGGTGTCCTGATTCATGGAGGGGGTCCTGTAGCTGGCATTGACTTGAATTGGAGTCCTACCAATAGTTAATTGCACCTGAATTGTCTCCAGGAAGTCATACTGTTTAACCAATCTGGAGATGTAGTTATCTTTAATGAATATTGATACATCGCCTGCTTTAGTTTTCATGCCTTCAGTTTGAGGTCTGCAAGTGTGAAAGGAAGTGTAGGGTGCTCTTAACAGCTTTGAACCATGTCTCTGTGACTGCACAAATGTCTGTATTTTCCAAGGTGAGGACAGCTTTCAGAGAGTGCAGTTTTGTGTTGAGACTCCTAGTGTTTAGCATAAGCTTGAGGTTGTTTTTGGATGGAGTTTATATGCTGGGAACTTTGTCCTTGAGACACTGCCTAAAAAAGTCACTATGGGGGTAGCAAGAGCCTTAGCCAGTAGCTGAAATCCCAGGGGTGACAGATGAAGACCATCTCTGGTAAAACATTGAGGTCTGTCGATCATATCATCCAAGGCTGACAGTTAGTGGATCCCCTTAGAATGACACTAGAAGCTAAGTCAATTATTGAAGTCAATCATTTTCTGTTTGTAATGAGGCATTATCCTATGTGAAGGTAAAATACTGCTTAAGGCTAGTGACATACCTTACTGAGATGCACAGTCTGAGAGCTCAGTCATGTCTTTCTTCATATAGTCCAGAGAGGTACGTCTCATGTTGTTCACATCAACTTGGACTATGTTGGAACTATAACAATACCTGTCATTGAGAGACTTGAGTGCATGTGTGATGTGGCAAATCCTGGAACCTGACAGACAGCTGACCATGACCTTCTCCTTATCCAGCCTAGTGAGAGGGACATCTGTGTGTCTCACGATGGAATCACCTATTACTAATATGTTTGATTTTGTATTTTGCCTTAAGGGTTTGACTGGTGAGACACTGGTGCTTGAGCTATTATGTGTAATGTGTTCTGCAGAGGAAGCGTTATGTATAGTGTGCTTGTGTTTGTGTGTGGGAGGTCTCTTGTGTTTAGATGTGTTTCTTGTGAGGACCTCCACATATATAGGTATGTGTGATGTGGGTTTGGGTGGAGTAGGAGGTGAGGTGTACATGTTGGAAACCCACTCATTGTCATATGTACTGACTGGTGTATGAGAGAGAATGGATTCAAGGTTCTTAATATAGTTGCAGCTCTCATACATTGTGTTTGTGTGGACTAGGAGTAGAGGGTTGCTGGTGAACATGAGGTAGTTGCTACACCGCCTCAGGATGCCCATGTTGACCAAGATGGCTGGAGAAACTAATTGTCCATCCATAGTGACAGGTAAATTTATATGATCAGGAAAAGAGGTCAAACTTAGGAGTGGCTAGTAGGTGAGAGGTGTGTTGGTACCTCTGAGGCTAGGCTTAGTGTTCCACCTGACAGTAGAGCAGGGCCGCAAGAAACCTCTGGAGGACCACAAGCAAAATGCCAAGGGAAAATTTAACAAACAAAATGTTTGCATCTATAACTACCAATGGTAACCACCACTGTGCAGCAGTGCACAATGGTGCACTATATGCAAACAAATGCAAATGCAGGGCTTAAATAAAACAAGAAAACACCCTTTTTAACTCAAACTAGCAAATAAGCTGAAATACATGTAAAACCAATATTGCTGTGGTATATGTTTGTGCACACACATGTACACGTGTGTGTGTGTGTGTGTGTGTGTGTGTGTGTGTGTGTGTGTGTGTGTGTGTGTGTGTGTGTGTGTGTGTGTGTGCACGTACATGTGTGCATGTGCATGTGTGAGTTGGGAAGGGCCACTCTAAACTGCTAAAATGCAGCTAAATCTATTTCAGTCACAGCCACTGAAACATAGCTCTCAACTTTTTTTGGTGAAGAATTAGGAACAAAGCAGAAATACTGGGACATAAAGGCCTACAACCATTGGCACTTTTTAATATTAGATTAATTAATTTAGTTAATAGAAAAAAACAGGTTATATATCTGCATACATCTTCAGAAGAATAAGAAGTTAAAAAATGTAATGTCTGGCATTATTGACTGGCTAATCCTCAGTGATTTACCAGCAAATCAAAAATTATATGGTGACAGAGCAGAGCAATGCATCAAAATCGAGGACAATTAACAGGTATTGGGTTTCCAATGCCTTATATTCTGTGATTTTTTTTCATTCATTTGATCACAATGAGACATCTAAGATACATTCATTCAACAAAGTGGCACAGTGGTGTGTGTGTGTGTGTGTGTGTGTGTGTGTGTGTGTGTGTGTGTGTGTGTGTGTGTGTGTGTGTGTGTGTGTGTGTGTGTGTGTGTGTGGTGTGTGTGTGTGTGCGTGTGTGTGTGTACTCACCTGTTTGGTCAAAAATATCACCTCCAGTTTTTATCTGCACACTCACACTATATTGCTGGGCACATTCATAACTCTTCTGGGTAGAAGTAAAAAAAGTTAGTAATCTTTTAAAATTATGGCATAAAATGCACCACAGAACACCCAAACCCGCAAAGCTTCTGGGCCCTAGTAGTCCACGCAATTCATGCTGTATAAGTGTATTCTGACACAGACCTAGAGACCTGTGCCCTAAACCCCATCTAGTCTGAAACTGCCCAAGTTCAGTGGGGGGATGGAAGGTCTCTGTGTAACTTGTGAGGGGTGGTGGGATGATGTGATCAATATATTGTTTTAATTTTCCTCATGTCAAACCTCAGAGGTGTGCTCAGAAAGTTATTATATTTTGTGTGGGTTGTTGAGGACAGTGTGGTAATTATTTCTTTAACTTTCCTCATTAACCACAGATGTGTGCATAGAAGGTCACTATAGCTTATCTAGAGGCAATGTACTATCTAGAAACATCAAGTCAGAATACAGTACTGTGATCATTGTGTTTTATTTTTTCACTTTCCTCATAATCAATCATTGGATGCGTATAGAGATGGCCATCTTTTGGTGGTAGCAGTAAGGAAGTATGTTGTTTATATTTGACAGTGACATGTTGAAATATTTTATTGTATTCTATTTGTTTTCAGTTTAATTTCCAGATGGACTTCAGTGAACTGCATAAAAGGTGAACTATCTTTTGAGGATAGAGATAAGGAGGCATGCTGTGTATATGTATGACACCAGCCACCTGAAATATATGACTGTGTCCATTTGTGTCTTCACGTTCATTCCAATCTAACACCATAGGGATATACAGAAGATGACTAACTTTTTGGGGGGAGTAGGAAGGCAGGCAGTATTCCCAGAAAGGATTTATGTATTTATATTTTCAGTCTGTCGACTACTCCATTTTTTTCTACATTAATCCTTGTACACAACTTTTTTTTTCTTTGAAAGAAACAAATAAGATCAAATGTCTTTCCTTACTCATCATTTCTGTTCAAGCCATTACTGGATCAAGAGGTTGGAAAGAAAACTTAAATGTACTCCAGAGTATCTATAATCCCATGGCTTTCGGACCCCTGGCTGAATTTATTGATTTCCTCCACAGTTGTTACAATGTAGTCTTGTCTATTTAAAGTGCATTGAAACAGTGCAAGAAAAATCAAAGTTCAAGGATAAGATTACATTTCCTTCTCAGGCCTTCACTGAATAAAAATTTAGTTTAAAAAAATCTGTAAAATACACCTCAGAGCATCTAGAACCACATAGCATCTGGGGTCTAGTGGCCTCCTGACCACAAGTTTAATTAATTTATTTCCTACATATTTACTACACAGTAGTCTTGGACAATTAGGATGTGATGAAAGGATGTAGGAAAAATCTGACAAGTAAAGCAAACTAAGAAAAGGAAGAAAAGGGGAAAAGGATTGTATTGGGGAGGCCAGGACAGGTGGAAAGGAGGCACCAAGGGAGTGAACAGTGGGGGAGCAGTGGGCAACAAGGGGGTGCTATGCTTCAGTTAGGGTGCCATTTCACCTAAGACTGGCCCTAAAGAAGAGTATAGCTGAATGTATGGCTTTATATGAAACATGTCAATAAGTGCATCTCAGATGACTACTATTTTATAAAATACATCATTCAGTTGCCAACTAACCTTAAATGATATGGAAGGAAAGAATGAAAGCTGCTGAACTGTAAGAAGACTCCAAAGTGCAAAACACTGTCTAACATACAGGCCTCCTTTGAAATGAACGTTATTTAATGTTTAAACTTTGATGGCACCTTTCACAAATTGATCAGTACAAACATCAGAATTGTTTGAAAACAGATGTCTTTCCCTATTGCACAAATTTAAATAAAACAAAACAGTCTCTGTCCCTCAAGGTGGAACATAAGGTAGGTTATACCGGTTATGCCCAATAGTAGATCAGAAATTCAGCAAAAAGTGTGTCAATGGCATAAAGCCAAAAAGCAAAAAGCCAGAATAACACAACTCACCTACCTATCCTAAATAGTCTGCCCTTGGTGTATCAATTAAATATATTTAAAAATCTCCCTATAAAATACTGCCAAAAAACACTCAATGAAAAAAATAGGTGGTTGGCAAACAGAATATTACAAAGTCTCTGAACTGTGAAATAACTGTAAAATATCTCAAAATAGATATTTATTTATCAGCAATCCAAGTGAAATATTTCAGTCAGTCTTGGAAATAAATAATAACAATTCACTCCAACATGACAGATACTTACTGTAAAGTAACTCAAGAACATTCAAACCAGTGGATAAAGTAAAACATCTCTCAAGCAACTCCAACCTTAATAAACATTGCACATTGTAAAAAGTATAAAAAATACAAAGCAAAATGCGAATTTTTTTTCTTACTGTATTAACACAAGATCTGGCTAGGAAAAAAAGGTTCACGCAGGTCAAATCGATTCAGGTCGTAGCCTGCTATAGATCCCCAACCATGTCCCAAGACTCACACTCCACATGCCTAAGCACCCTGGAGAATATTAGGGTCCAACCTAACACTCTCATACTGGGTGACTTCAACTACCCCTCCATTAAATGGGAAAACTACTCATGTACCAATACACTTGCCCAAAATTTCCTGGAATTCATTAATTCCAATGCCCTGGACCAACTTCTTATCCCCACTAGAGGTATAGGTTCATAGGTTGGTATTAGGCTATCAGCCCTAGGGCCTATGCAAGCCTAGCCATAACAATTCCCTGGATATTTCTTCCCACAATATTTACTTCTCCAGGCCCTGTCTAGCAGGGCGAATGACATGATCCCCAGGGTGAATTTCCTATCTCCCATCCAATCATCAAGGTTCCTTTTGAAGAGGGACAATGAGGTGCTCTGCTTGATATGTATGGGCAGTCTATTCTAGAGAATGGTGAGTCTCTGGGTCAGGAACCTATCCCTCCAGCATGTTTTGTTCATTGTGATGACAAGGTTTAGATCCCTGGAGCGTGTGACTCTGACGGATTGGGATTTCTTTAAGTGGAGCATGTCCAACAGCTCAGGGTTTGGCATGGCCTTGTATGTTAAGCAGAGATTGCCTCTGAGTAGACGATATGCCAGAGAGTATAGCTGGAGTTTTTTTAGATGGTCAGTATATGGCATCTGCTTTAGGCCTGTGATTCTTTTAGTGAGGTATTTCTGTGGCCTTTCCAGCTGTTGCAGATGTCTTGTGAGGTACATACCAAATGGGGAATTATACTCTATAATGGGTGTAATGAGGGATGAGTACAGTGGGACAATGACCTCCTTTTTTCTGGATGAAAAGCCCTTAGTGATGAGGTGTGCCACATAGAAGGATTTCCTGACTGTTGTGACAATGTGGTTATCGAAAGTGAGACCACTGTCCACCTGTGTCCCTAAGTCTCTCATCACACTTTCGATGTTTAGTGTCCTATGTGGTAATTCATGGGTACATGTTTTTTTCCAAAGGGGATAATTATATATTTCTTGGCATCTGCTTGAGCACATGGCTCTGGCACCAGGCATCTGTTTCTGTAAGGCCCTTTTGTAGAATATCCACATCATTTGGGGATTCAATAATGGCTCCCAGTTTGCAGTCATCTGCAAACTTTGTTAGCCAGAGTCCCTTAGTGTTGGCCTGTACTTCAGAGAAGTAGATGCCAAACAAAAGTGGTCCCAGGACTGAACCCTGAGGTACTCCACTTGTCACTTGTCTGGAGCTGGATTTGGAGTCAGCTACTTTTACTGTCTGGGTTCTGTCAGTAAGCCAGTTAGCAACCCATCGAGTGACATAGGGATTTATGCCCAGCTTAGTAAGTTTATCTATGATTCCAGAGTGGGGGATGGTGTCAAAGGCCTTGGCAAGGTCCAGATAGGCTGTGTGGACTGCCTTACCCTCGTCTACAGCTCTGGAGACTGATTTGAAGAAGTCAATCAGATTCAGGAGACAAGATCGTCCCTTCACAAACCCAAACTGGGTGGGGTCCAGTGTTTGATGGTTGCCAATGTCTTTGTTTATAAGTTCCATGATAATGCGTTCCATGTCCTTGCAAATCAGGCTTGTCAGACTGATGGGACGGTAGTTCCCGGGATCCAAGGTGGATCCTCCCTTGTGGAGTGGGATAACTGTAGCTGTGCGCCACTCAGTGGGCACGAAGCCTGAGGTGAGGCTATGATTAAACATGACACTTAGGTGAGGTGCCATTTCATTTTGTAGTTCATGTAGTACACAGCCTGGGATGTCATCTGGTCCCATGGATGCTGTATTCTTAGCTTTGGAGAGTGCAGTTTCTACCTGTGTGGCCGTGATTATCGGAATTTGGCAATCTTTTGGTATTGAGATGGGCCCTTTAGGGGGTGAGAGTGGGGTGAAGTTGGCACTAAATTGATCTGCCAGGATATTGGCAATATCCTTGGGATCAGTATATTTAATGCCATTCTGTTGTAACTCAGAGTAGATCTGAGTATTGCCATTTAGATTCTTGACATAACTATAGAATGCCTTGTGGTTGTCTTTGGAATCTTTGGCAATTTTATTTTCGTAACTAGCTTTTGAGGATTTTATGAGGGATCTCAGCTTCTTACTGAGGCTGGTGAGGGCGTTTTTTGCATCCTGGGATTTTCCTCTTTTCTGCAACAGTTTCTTCCTTATGTTGTATAGTTTGTTTATAGCAGGGGACCACCAGATTGGCTTCCTTTTTTTGGAGAAGAGCATCTTGGTTCTATTTGGGATGGTATGATTCATGCATGAGTGGATGTGCTGATACAGTGCCTTAGTGTAGGATTCTGCAGTCGAACTTCCAGATCCCGTCAGCGTGGGTGTTGTGAAGTTTGTCACTTCTGATTTCAGTAGCTTGAAGTTGGCCTTGGAGAAGTTTTTTAAGGAGGTTTCCTTACTGGGGAGTGGAGGTGGGATGTGGATGTCAAGGGTGATTTGCTTATGGTCAGACCTGACCAATGAGGGGGTGACCACTGGTGTGGAGCATCTATCTCCCATGTTGGTACTGACCAGGTCTAGGATATTGGAGCTCCTGGTGGGACAATGGATTAGTTGATCCAGGGCGTTGGAATTTATGAATTCTAATAACCGTTGGGAAAAGGAGTTGGTACCTGAGTAGTTTTCCCAATTAATGGCAGGGTCGTTGAAATCACCCAGTATTAGGGTGTTTGGTTGTATCTTAATATTTTCCAGTATGTTTAGAAAGGTGTAGTGAGAATCTTGGGACATGGTTGGGGATCTGTAGTAAGCTACAATTTGGATTGCAGTCTTACCTAGTGTTAGTTGCACCTGGAGAATTTCAGATGCATTGTGTTGGGCAACTAGCCTGGAGGTGTGAATATCCTTGGTGAATATGGATACTCCTCCACCTTTAGTGTTTCGGTCCTGGTTTTGTGGCCGTAAAATGTGGTAAGAATTGTAGCCTGGTATTGCAGGGGTGCTCCCTGGAGCCTTGAACCAGGTCTCAGTTACTGCACAGATATCGATGTTCTCCATTTTTAGGAGTGCCTCGAGAGAGTCCATTTTAAGGTTTAGACTTCTAGCATTGAGTAGCATTACCTTCAGATTTTGCCTGCTTCTATCTGTTATAGTGGTGGTTTTATCCTTTGAACCTTGCCTAAAAAAGGCACTATAGGGGTGGCAAGAGCTTTAGCCAGTAACCTGAATCCCAGGGGTGACAGGTGCAGACCATTTCTGGCAAAGCATCTTGGTTTGTCGATCATGTCTTCCCAGGCAGACAAATACTGGATCCCCTTTGAATGACACCAGAAGCTTAGCCAATTGTTGAAGTCAATCATTTTGTCCTTATACTGTGGTATCATTCTGGGCGAAGACAGGATGCTACTCAGGGCTAGGGACATACCTGCCTGGGTCACATGATCCAAGAGCTCTTCCATATCTCTTTTCATGTAATCCAGGGAGGTGTGTCTCAAGTTATTCACTCCAGCATGAACAATGACAGAGTTGTATTTGTACTTGTTGTGGAGTGACTTGAGTGCATGCGTTATGTGGCGGATCCTGGCACCCGACAGGCAGCTGACTGTAATTTTCTCCTTGTTCAGTCTGGTGAGTGGGACATCAGTGTGCCTGACTATAGAGTCACCTATGACTAAAGTGTTGGGTACATTGTCTTGCCTTAGGGGCTGTTGTTGGGTGGCACACTGGTGTTGTGAGCTATGTGTCACTTTGGTTGTGACTGGTGTTTGTTTGCATTTCGGAGGTCCTTGTTGCTTGGGCAGGTTAATGTTAAGGGCCTCCGCATATGTGGGTTTAGTGTTGCTATGTGTGGGTTTTGAAGGGCTATGAGTTGCTTGAGGTGTGATGCAGGTGTTAACCTTCTCCTCTTGACTGTCTAGCACAATCTTGGCCGGAGAGAGCTTTGCTTCCAGTTTGGCTATGTAAGTGCATCTCTCACAGGTTGTAGTGTTGGGTGGTAGGAGGAGAGGATTGTCTGTGTACATGAGGCAGTTGCCGCATTGCCCCAGTATGCCCAGATTCACCAGGTGGACAGGAGAAATCACCGGAAGCTGACCCTTGGACATGCCTGTTTAGGTGCTTTTATGTAAGGTTTAAGAGCTGTTTTCCCTTACCTTTGCAAGGTACTTTGCAATTATAGGCTGTTTAGTGCCTATGATTAATTTCTCCTTATTGACAAGGAGAGCTGAGTGCTTGTATCTGTTTCAGGCTTCCTAGTGCTTTCCACCAGGTTCTAGAGCAAGTGCTAGTCAGAGGGGTTCAGATTTTAGTGCTACTACTGAGAAACCAGCTAGTTTTAAGGGAAAATTTGAAGAGCAGACTTTCTGGCACCTGTAATAGTTTAACTGTAGCCTCGAAGTGCTGTACGATGTGAAAAATGTGCAAACACACGCGTTTTTAAGCCAGAAAGTTGAAGTAGCAACATCCTTGACCTGGCCATTACTAACATGGGCAACTGTTGCTCTACACTAATAGTCAACTCCTCCCTGGTTAGATCCAACCACAAACTAATCACCTTGGAAATCCACATCCCTCCCACCCACCCCACAAAGGTAACCACCATGAAAAACTTTTCCAAAGCTAATTTTGGGCTCCTAAAAACAGAGGTGGCCAACTTCACAGCACCCATGCAAATGGAGACTAGTTGCATGACCGCTGAATCATACACCAGTGCACTGTACGAATACATACACAAATGCATGGATCTCACCATACCCAATAGAACCAAGACACTCTTCTCCAAATAAAGGAAGCCAATCTGGTGGTCCCTGCCATAAACAAACTCTACAACAGAAGGAGGAAACTGATGCGGAATAAGATGATGTCCCAAGACTTGAAAAACTCCCTTATCAGCCTCAAAAAAAAGTTGAGATCCCTCATCAAATCCTCTAAAGCTAGCCATGAAAATAGAATTGCAGCAGATAGTAAAGACATCCACAAGGCCTTATATAGTTATGTAAAGTATCTCCACGGCAATACCCAGATTTGCTCTGAGCTACTGCACAATGGTACTGCCTATACCGAGCCAACAGATATTGCCAATATACTGAACGACAGATTCAGTGCCAACTTTACCACTCTCTCCCCCACCAAAGGATCAATCACAATACCAGTAGATTTCCAGGCACCCAGTATTACTGCTGCACAGGTTAAAACAGCACTGTCCAAGGCCAAGAATACAGCTGCTATGGGACCTGACAATATCCCTGGCTGTGTTCTACATGAACTACAGAGTGAACTGGCACCTCACCTGTGTGTCCTGTTCAATCACAGCCTTACCTCAGGCTTTGTCCCTAAAGAATGGCGCACTGCTACAGTCATCCCTCTCCACAAAGGAGGAGCAACTACAGACCCTGCGAATTATCGGCGCATTAGCCTGATGAGTCTGATAGTCTGATATCCAAAGCTATGGAATGCATCATCATGGACCTAATAAACAAGGATAGAGGGAATCTCCAAACTCTGGATCCCATACAGTTTGGTTTTGCGAAGGGTAGATCATACCTGCTCAACTTGATTGACTTCTTTGTCAGTCACCAGAGCTGTGGATGAAGGCAAGGCGGTTCATACAGCCTACCTTGATCTGGCCAAAGCCTTTGTTACCATTCCCCACTCAGGAATCATAGAAAAACTCGCTAAGCTAGGCATCAATTCCTATATCACTAGGTGGGTTGCAAACTGGCTCACAGGTAGAACCCACAGTGTGAAAGTAGGTGACTCCAAGTTGGACTGCCGACCAGTCACGAGTGGAGTCCCACGGGGTTCGGTCCTGGGTCCTCTCCTGTTTGGTATCTACTTCTCTGATGTCCAGGCCAACATGAAGGGACTCTGGCTGACAAAGTTCACAGATGATTGCAAGTTGGGAGATATTATTAACTCCCTAAGTGATGTTGACATCCTACAGAAAAGGCTCACCGAGATCAATGACTGGTGTAAAAACCATGGCCTTATGCTCAATGCCAAAGAATGTCTCGTCATCCCCTTTGGGAAAAATCTTGGTTCCTATGAATTACCACATCAATGGTAGTCCAATTAACCCAGAAGGCATTATAAGAGATCTGGGAACACAGGTTGACAACAACCTCTCTTTTGATCACCACATTGCCACTGTGGTCAGAAAGTCCTTCTATGTGGCACATGTCATTACTAAGGTTTTGCATCCAGGAAGAAAGAGGTCATTGTCTCCCTCTACACTTCCCTCATTAGGCCAAACATTGAGTACAATGCCCCATTTGGCATGTACCTCACTAGACACCTGTAACAACTGGAGAGGCCGCAAAAATACCTCACAAAGAGGATCCTAGGCCTTAAACACTTGTCTTATATGGACAGACTCAAAAAACTCCAACTATTCTCTGTCTCATATCGCCTACTTAGAAGCAATCTCTGCTTGACTTACAAAGCCATGTCTGACCCAGCTCTGTTAGAAATGCTACATCTAAAGAAATCCAAATCCCTCCACACCACATGCTCCAGAGACCTCAACCTCATTACCACAATCAACAGAACAAGCTGGAGGGACAGGTTCATAACCCAGAGACTGACCATGCTCTGAAATAGACTTCCCATACATGTCAAGCAGAGCACCTCGCTGTCCCTCTTCAAGAGAAATCTTGATGAGGGGATGGGAAATAGAAAATTCACTCCAGGGATCTTTCCAGTGACTCTACTCGACAGAGGCACTGTCTCTAATCGACAGAGGCACTGTGAACTAAGGTTGGGTGGCACAATACCAGGGTAATCCTATGGGCTAGGTTTGTAAAGGCTCCATGGACATTAGCCTAGTACACACCAATGAACCTATGAACCTATGAACTCTCTCATAAACCAGACTCTCCAGTAAGTTTTTCTTATATGCAGCTTGCAGGGATTGGCCAGATATAGTCATAAAGTGAATCAAGATGTTCTTATCTGTGCAATTATAAACTTGCCTCGTATATTGAATAAATAAATAAACCAACTCCAAAAATAATCAACAAACTGCTAAAATATGAAATTAAAAGTATAAAACTTCTTTATTTTTAGTTCCAAACATATGCCAGACAGATAAGCACTGCTCTGAGATTTCGTATCAGGTAATTTCATTCAAAACAAACATAAAAAGGTAGTTCACAAAACACATTATACTTGTTTAAGAATAGAAGAACAGTAAGTTAACTTTTTGATTGATATTTTAAGTACTAGGATCATAAAACTAATGGTGCAAAAACATGGCATTCACAACAGATCTGTTTTAGAAAAATATTCTCTAAAAATAAAGAACATGAACATGTAAAGAATATTTATACAAAATTAAAACAGCAACATTAGACAAATGTCCTGGTTCTTCAGATCTGTCATGCGAGAGCCTCTCAATGAAACACTGAGTTCAGATTACAAAAAGACATAACTGGATACAAACTTTTGTAAAAATTAACATTACATCAAAAAGTATAAAACCCATAGACATAGGGTTGGAGCTAACACCTTGTCAGTGTAGTGGCGTACCATTCTGATTTTGAATTTGTTAATGTTTTTTCCAACATAAAAAGCAACAAAGCTTTGTGCTACTGGACCCTGTAAACCACCATTTCAGTGCAGCAGTTGCCATGCCAGATGAAGGTTTTCTTATTACTAGGGCAAATGAAGGATGCTTTACCATCGCCACTATTTTGTTCTTTCTTTTTTCTCTTGACTTTTTTGTCCCATGTTATTATTATAGTACTATTTATATGTTTTTAAGTTTTTATACCTAATTGGTTTTGTAACCTTTTCTAGTACTCTTTATACAAGCAGATCTGAAGAAGCGGAAGAGAAAGCGTTGACAGAACCAGTACTTATCTTTTTATATCCCTTCTAAGGATGGTTTGCCTCCCATTCAATATAATGACTTTTAGATTGTTGTGACAAAGACTGTTGCTCAGTACGTGCTGCACCATTTGTATGTTTTAATAGTTTTTAGGACTGTAGCTCTTATCTTAATGCTTTTGCACTGCTGAACTCCTTATGTTCCTATGACTGCTAGCTTCCTTACCCTATATTCAGACATATTGTCCATCTTTATGTTTTTTGTCATGTTAATTATGTTGCCCTTTATATTTTGTTAATATTGTATTTGTATATGTTTTATTTTAACTGTTTATATAGTTAATAGTCATATATTTTCTTCTGCTGTAAAGTTAATATTTCCTATGCTATATAGATGGATGATTTGTTAAGCAGACTTGATGGTTTTAAGCCCGCTCTACCCACTGACAGATTGTTTTATATTCTCTTACTCTTATAATTTACCCAGCAACCCAGTATTTAGCTCAGTGTTTAGTCATGCACACCTGTAGATTTTTCCACCACCCCCCCATTTTTTTTCGTTGGTCTATTATTCTTGCATTTACTACGTCTGTGTTTTTTATACTTTTTGGTGTAATGTTAATTTTTTACAAAGGTTTGTATCCAGTCATGTCTCTTTATAATCTGAACTCAGTATTTCATTGAGAGTTCTTGCAGGATTGATCCGAAGAGCCAGGACGTTTGTGGTGATGGTCGCTAAAGTAGCTGCTTTAATTTTATATAAATATCCTGCACATGTTCCTCTTCTTTATCTTTAGAGAAGATTTTTGTAAAACTTAAGCATTGTTTGAAGCAAATCTGTTGTGAATGCCATGTTTTGGCACCATTAGTTTTATGATGCTAGTACTTAAAATGTCATTCATCAAGTACATCAAGATGTTCTTATCCATGCGATTATAAACTCTTCTCATATATTGAATAAATAAATCAAAAAGTTAACTTACTGTTCTTCTATTCTTCAACAGCTATGACTGCTTTTGTGAACACACCCAATACCTGTTTATGTTTGTTTTGAATGCAATTACCCAAATCGAAATCTCAGAGCAATGCATATCTGCCTGGCACGTGTTTTGCAAGCAAAAATAAAGGTTTATACTTTTAATTTCATATTTCGATAGTTTGTTGATTATTTTTGCAGTTTGGTTTATTTATTTATTCAGTATATGAGAAGAGTTTATAATTGCATGGATAAGAACATCTTGATGTACTTGATGAATATATCTGGCAGAGCCCTGCAAGCTGCATATAAGAAAAGCATACTGAGATTCCCGTTTATAAGAGAGTTGACCTGCTAGAAGCTTTTTTCCCCTAGTCAGATCTTGTGTTAATATAATAAGAAAAAAATGTTAACATTTTGCTTTGTATGTTTGAGACTTTTTACAATGTGCAATATTTATTAAGCTTGGAATCTCTTGAGAGATATTCTACTTTATCTACTAGTATGAATGCTCTTGAATTACTTTACAGCAAGTATCTGGTAGGTTGGAGCGAATTGTTATTATTTATTTCCAAGACTGACTGAAACATTTCACTTAGATTGCTGATAAATAAATATGTTTTTTGAGATATTTTACAATTATTCCACAGTTCAGAGACTTTGTAATATTCTATTTGCCAACTACTTATTTTTTTCATTGAGTGTTTTTTCACAGTATTTTCTAGGGAGATTTTTAAATATATTATATATATTTTAAATATATTTAATTGATACGCTAAGGGCAAACTACGTAGGATAGGAAGATTAGTTGTTTTATTTTGGCTTTTTGCTTTTTGGCTTTAGGCCATTGACATGCTGATACTTTTTACTGTTGCAGAAATTTAATATGCATTCCTGAATCTTACCTTAGTTTCTGGTGGAAAAAGGGCAAAGGCAATTCTATGTAGGTTCACTGGTGTGATGAGGAAGCTACTTTTTGCGAAACAAATGTGATACAAACTGAAGAAACAATCCCGTGGACAGATGTCATGCTCTCCAGTGAAAGGTGACACAGTAATCGTTGAATTTATATCATAGTAAGGCTGCATGCACGTAAAACCACCATCAATATAGCGCTGAAAAATAAGAAAACTTTTTTAGAAAGAAGTTCATTTTTACATGGATGACCACACAGAAATAATGCTGTCACAGGAACAAAATCTGAAACTTCTGCACAGTTTTACCTTTTAACTTTTAAATTACATGTTGCAGTTTTATGCCTTCCCACAAATTAAAATGCATCAATCATGCATGCTGTCATCATGAATGCTGCACGATAGATAACAGCAGTTGCAAGGGAATATGATATGGGTAATATATGAGGAGCAGGTTTGTAACTGAGGAAGGAATATGAAATGGGTAATACACAAAGAGCAGGTTTGTAAGGGAGGGGAAGGAATATGGCATGGGTAATACACAAACAGCATATTTATAATGGAGGTGAAGGAATATGATATGGGTAATACATGAAGGGCATGTCTGTAAGGGAGGGGAGGGAATATGGTATGGGTAATACATAATATGATATGGGTAATACATGAAGAACATGTTTGTAAGGGATGGGAGGGAATATGGCATGGGTAATACATGAACAGCATGTTTATAATGGAGGTGAAGGAATATGATATGGTTAATACATGATGGGCATGTCTGTAAGGGAGGGGAGGGAATATGATATGGGTAATACACAAAGAGCATGCTTGTAAGGGAGTGGAGGGAATATGATATGGGGTAATACATGACAAGCATGTTTGTAAGAGGTGGGAGGGAATATGATATGGGTAATACATGAAGCACATGTTTGTAAGGGAGAGCCATTCCCAAGGCAGCATTTCATCTGCAGCAGAAATAAGGGCAGAGACCATGGTAGAACTCCTTCTACAGTGCAGATTAGGCAGAAGTTAATACTTCTGCACCATCTGGAAGCATTACACTTCTGGAAATTTTCAATGGCAATTATTTAGCTATAAATAATCCTATTCTCAATCCACTTCTGGGAATATTAAGGGCAATTGTTTAACTGTAAACAGTGCTATCTCATGTGCAAGCTTGAAAGTGTTTTTCAAAATAAAGATATTAAAATAAAGATAAACTCTCTCTTTTTGTTGGCACAAAAATTACCCCGCTTCCTTTCCTACTGGTCAACCACTGAGAAAAAAATCCTCCTTCCCTGACTAGAATATAGACTCCCTCTGGTTCTAGCAGCCTCAGCTAAAAACTCATCCACCCTGCAGACCATCTCTAACTTTATTTGTGCATTCAGTATACACACACACACGCACGCACACACACACACACACACACACACACACACACACACACACACACACACACTCACACACACACATACCACACACACACACACACACACACACACACACACACACACACACACACACACACACACACACACACACACACACACACACACACACACACACACACACACACACACACACACTTGCACATTCCTACATTCCTCTAGATAAAGCTAAATGGTTTACTGCTAAACAAAGGGCAGATCTCCTCCTAGCTTTACAACAATTTAAACTCCCTCATGAAAATTCTCTTCCACCATCCTCTAAACTAATTAGGCCTGATCCCTCTTGCAACCTCTGGAACCTCAACAACTCCTAACCACTAATATTACCCCTAAAATGAATTTTCACTCTTCTAACTATAATGTCTCTATTCTTAGCTGTAAACTGCACATCTGTTCATCCAATCTAAATGCTCCTGCTTCCCAGCAGGACAACATAACATAATCCTTCCTATTTCATTCTTTCACCTATCCTTCCCTGTCTCTTATCCCTTCTACTCTGAATTCCCTCATTTTTTCTATCATTCAAGTCCAACCTCTCACACTCCTCCACAAGTATCACACTCAAGAGCCATTGTAAATTGTGTTAATATACCTTCTTTTTTGTATTTTGTCATGTTTTAGACTAAATCATATATCTTAAGTACCTTATATTTTCATGCAGCTTTGTTGTATATTTACACTGGATTGAGACTGAAAACTTTCTCTCACACAGTAACATGACATGTTAATATCCAAGAAAAGCACAAGAGGTTAGCTGACCAGAGCAAGTCAACCTCTTTGCCTACCAGAGAGCTCAACAGGGACAGACAACCTGATCCTCACAGACAGGTCTTCTCTTATAGGCATTATTTCTAAATACTAGCTGCACATTAGATGTATTTATATCTGCCCACAGACACAATCCTTTTTTAATTCATGTTCAGAGTTTGAAGTAGGTATAGATGACGGCAACAAGTTGAAATACATTACTGTGGCTATTATTCCTTTCACTTTATTTATGATTACGTATTAGAACTGATTGCCAGGGAAAAATAAGGCACTTCATGTGTGAAATGAAAGGGCAGTTAATTGAGCGCAGTGAAATGATCATGATATGCCTTGTTGGGGTTAATAAAGTTCATATGTGTCCTAAAGCAACAAGTTGAATACATTACTATGATTTCTCAATTACTTTCACAACAAACTAACATTAAGGGGATACAGAGAAAGAGGATGTCCTTTGATGGGGTGAAGGCATGCTATGAGTGAAAGCACAGAGAAGCTATAGCATCACTATTGTTTGATGATTGATATGGATTTTTGTGGGAGGAAATATATAAGTGTCTATGAGTAATAAGCTAAACATTTGTTACAGTGGCTATTATGTCCTTCTTCACAATCAAACATGTACACAGAAAGTGTCTAACTTGTTGGGGTTCTGGCAGGCGGCAGACTATGTATGAAAGTAAAGGGCAGTTGGATGATCACTTTTATATGGGGATAGAGTAGCTGTGTCTAAGAGTAAGAAATGTAAGTACGTTACTATGGCCATTATATTTATGTGCCTTCTTTGCAATCAGAAAAGGAGTACCTTCTCAGAAGAGGAACATTCCCCTGAGACACTATATGTCTGAAAGGGGCTAAAGCTAACATTTATTGCATTGTTATCATACAGTGAATCTACAACCCATGGTTTTATCTTATTTTATAATTTAATATCCTCCTTAATGCAAATGCTTTTAAATTCATTTCACAACAAACATGTACATTTTTATTTATTTTTTTCTCACAGGGGACATATAAGTAATACACCACATAAATATATTCTGGTTTTATGGCGTATGAGCTGAAACCACTATGTTTAACAATCACTATTTTTACTGTTTATCAAAATGACAAAACAGCGCAAGCAACATAAATATATATATATATATATATATATATATATATATATATATATATAAAACATTTACCGCATATAAAGTTAAATCATTTCATTGTCATTGTTAATGATATTGTTATGTAAACAGCACACAAAATACATGAGATATAAGCATGTGGGATGTTGATAGTATTAGTAATTTACAATGATAATAAACAGGGCGTGTAGGTCTAGCATCACAAGTAAGAGTAAGGTAAAGTATTTTGGCTCCAACGGTAGATTTGAGATTACTCATAAAAGAGTTTATTTAAACTGTACCACAAGTTAGTAAATTTGTAATCTGTTCAAATGTCTACATTTTCATAAGGAAACAGTGAAATTGCTTGTCTGATAAATGACTTCCATGTTTTGGGAAACATTTTTTATCTGTTCATGCAGTGATCAGTAATAAAGAACATGAACTTTGCTGATTTTATGCAAATCAAATGAGTATTTCAGCTGACTGATCTGTAATAGGAATACAGAGAGTACAATTACACCATTTAGAATCATTTCTAGCTGTGATAATTGAGACAGTTTCAAGGTTTTCTAATAGAAAAGTCCACAAAGGCATAGAAGATATATATGTATATATATATATATATATATATATATATATATATATATATATGTATATATATATATAATATATATATGTATATATATATATATATATATATATATATATATATATAAAACACATAGCTTGTGAGAAGTCAGATAAACATTGTCTATGATCATGAATTGTTGGTATATTAATTTAGAATAAGGTAAATTTTGGTAAGCATTGCACAATACTGTTAATCAATTTAGATAGATATTTATTGCTTTTAGTCATGATTGCCAGTAATCCGAGATATGTATATCTGAGCAGTAAGTTGAATTAACAACTGAGAGGAAATGTTTCTTTTGGGGGAGGTAACTCAATTAATATGTGACCAACTTGATTTATTACTATCAGAATTAAATATCAGAAAACTCTTGAAGAATGCTATTATAATCAGGTTTAACTGTAGTGTGGCACTTTTATGTAAAGACACACTGTTTCTCAGTTCAGCATTTATAATTATGATAGTGTTTTCAACAATGTGGTGCAAGCAAAGATCTCCCAGAATGGGAAGGTCTAAAAGTCTTAAAGGTTACTTGTTTATAAGAATTTTAGAGTCATCAGTAAGAGGATATAATCATATAAATCCATTTATTAGTCCAGTTTTATTAGGAATTTATCAATATTAAGTATTAGTAATTTGATATACGAGGGAAGCTTAGGGAAGGCCCAAAATGTTTTGTAAATGAAAGGATTTGATTTTGCCAAAATGTCCAAGCTGTTTATCTATGAACTGATTGTTGTTTTCTAAAGAGACATCCTTGAGGGTTATATTAAAATAGCTTAAGATGTTTTAGTATTTTAAACCCCAACCCCCCATATTATGCTTTGGATCTGTTAAATTATTCAAAACTTATCCATGGATTGCCATTGTTCTAGAGAAACTTTGACATGATTTGGTTTGTGACTCAGAAAAAAATCAGCAAAATAATATTTGCTGCTTTGGTAGTGCATTGGGATAAAGCTGTGGCTATGGCCCAGGTGGGCCAGGTTTGATTAGCTACTCTGGTGAGTGACAAAGTAGCAGGGATGGATGGACATTGCCACCCTGTGATGGCTGTCAACAAACCCTGATGAAGACTGGGAATTTTGTGCATCCGGAGGTATAGTTCTGGTAGTGGATGGGTGGATATGGATGAGCTGCTGCTGCAGAGGCAGGGTAGTTTGCCACCACATCTCCCATTACGTCCCCACCTATGGACATTACCACTTATCACCAGGGGAGGAGAATGATAGGTAAGGTAGAATTGTGACTTCTAAGATGTTTTTAAGCTACATAACTGGCCCGGGTATTATCAGAAGAAGTCCATGGGGATAAGGTATAGACCTGGGCTAAATGTGAGGCACTGGGTAGAAGTGCCATGGGCTGATGCAACAATAAAAAAAAATGAAATAAAGAAAGAACCTGATATTAAATTATTGCTTAAGTAGACAATCACTGGAAATATGTTCATTTTAATTGAGGATGCTCTAGCAAGCAGACTTAAGTTTACTCCAAATTTTGAAATCTGTTTTGATTTTATCCAAAGTTGAGTCAAGTTCATATGGATAAAAGGAACAAAAAAGAAACCGAATTAAGAATTAGTTAGTGCAAAAAAGTTGGTGGAGTTGATGGTAGTGGAGAAGTTAGTAATTGTTACTAACAACAACCGTTAGGATTGAGTGAGGCACGTTCGAATGAGGCCATTCTGATGAAGTTTTTGACTCTAAAGTTTCAAGTTTTGTGTGTTATACAAGTCTATTCCTCCCCCAATGTCGGCATTTGGATTACTGCTTTGAGCTGGTTATTGCTCACTACAACTTTTGAGTACAGCAAAACTTTTAGCCCTCATATGGATAAAAGTACAAGTACCAGGTTTACATTTTTACTTCTACATATTTGAGGTCATTTAGTTAAAAATTTATTTTCATGCCATGACGTGTTATGTTGTTGGTGTTTTTAAGTGGAAACAATGTTGATTTGTTAAGATTTAATTTATAGATGGCTGTTATATAACAATTATTGACAATTTCTAATAACCAGGGATTAGTTTTTGATATATACTAAAAGTATAAAAGTATATCTGCAAAACAGGTGATATTGATAAAAAATAAGTGAAGATTGACTATATAGAATTTTTATGGCTTGAATGAAGCTATCTGGGGTGATTTTGTTTTCAGAAATGCAAAGAGGAAAAAACATTTGCGCAGTCAAAGGACTTATTTAATTTTAAAGTTAAAATCACACATTAGTCAACAGTGTTTGTGCTACAGTATAAAAATGTGTGTGCTATGGTACAAGACTAGTTATTACATTATATTATTGTGGATATGCCTGATTCCATAAAGCCTAATTGAAATTTTGATATGACTTGATCTGCTAATAAACAATATAGTTAAGCTAAAATATCATATATATCTATTTATGAAACAAGTCAGTAGTAGTTAATTGGAAGGGGGATCCAACATGGATTTGAGAATAAAATTTGTTTTGACTGATTTTAAAAGAAATATCAAAGTGATCCAGACCTAGGGCTTTGCCAAGTTTAACACTTGAAATCACTTTGCTAATTTCCTCAAGAGATTTTTCAGTGTTTAATTTGCCTGTTGGGTGATCAGGTAATATACTGGGATTAAAGACAACTAAAAAAATTGGTGCCCTCTTTACCAATGTTTAGGTTCTTAAAGCATGCATTTCTTCACAAATATGGAAAGTTGAAAGAATGTCTTGTGGCTATATATGTAGGTTATTATTACTTTCAATTTATGAAATGCTGAGCTTAATTTAAGCAGACTGGCAAGAAATTTGGGGAATGGCTGCCCATGTAGTACAGCTGGTGTTTATTTTGGACTTGAAAAAGTAATAGATAAGATACATATAATGAGTTTGTATTGCATATTTTTTAAGAGTTAGGCTGGTCTATATGAAAGTTGCATTGAAGTTCGGAGCTAAGATTTTCCAAAGTCAAAGTCTTTTTCACTTGTACTTTTTTATGTAAGATGTTTCACTGAATGAAATGTCTCTAATGGTGGATTTAAATGCAGCATATCTAATATTAAATGGAATATTACTGTCTTAAGTTTCTGTAAAGTTGAATGTGGTTAATAAAATAATATGTTCTTTGATATATTTCTCTTTGAGTAGCTATGGATTCAGTCTTTGGCTGAGAGAGGTTATTGTTTTCAGTAATAAATTTATTTTCATAAACGTTAATGAGTAATCTCAAAACAATCCTGGTTATACCTTATATGAGATTTAAAATTTTCAAAAATATTTACAAAGAAGAAAAAAAATCTAGCCTTGACTAGGATTTATGTGATGAAAAGAAGAAATTGAAAGCATTACTTGATGAATCAAAATTATGATACATGTTAAAAAGGTCATGAGATTCCAGAAAGTCATAATGTAGTTGTATGTCTCTTTGGCTAAAAAGAATGCAAGTCCTCCGTATATCATCAGGAGAATTCAAGGTTAGTTCTAATCCTCACACAGAATAAAATCATGATTTTTGATAGTAGAGACGATCTGAAAGAAAGTCCTACAAAATTTGGTCTGTCCAAATGCCATACAGAAAATGAGAGAATAACTATAGGCTGAGTCAGAAGAATAGTTGTATATTTAATGATAATGACTCTGCCATCTGTCTTCTTTATCTTGTACAACTTTCAAAGGAAAATCCTTTGTAATTAAGATTATTACCCCACAGCTATTGACCAAGTTGCTAAAAGCAAAAATATGAGGAAACTTTATTTTTTATATCACATTATGAGTCACACATACTGTATAAGTTACTTTTCTGAAGCATATATTTGTTTTCATATTGTAAAAAAAACAAATGCTGTTTTCTCTTAGAAGTTACCTGTATGCCATGTAGGTTTCAAGATGATACAAATAGTTCAGACATATTTTAAGGTTGTTAGGATATATTATGGTTTTGTGGAAGTTAGTAACTTGGTGAGAGAAGCCTACAGGCCTTCCCTTTTAGGTGTAAAATCCTTGACTTTTCTATTGCATATTGAATGGCTAATGCATGTATTTTGTAATAATTGTAAGTGTGAAGCTGCAAATAACACATGAGATAGAAGCCATAATAGAAATTACCAGTAGGCCCATAATAGCTATCCAACCTTCTCCAGGACTTGATCTCAATAATTCCTGTGGTAGCTAGCATGGGAAATGAGTGGATCAAACTAACCAAAACAAAATCACTCCCCAGTGTAAGAATCTCCCTGAACAGGAACATTTACAACATCCTTTTATTTTTCAAGATTAGTCAGTGGCATTTAAATCATGGTCACTGTTCTTGGCTATTGTTCATTTACACTAGAACACTTAAATCAAAATAGATGCTTGCCATAAAAAACATGTGTCATAGTGTGCTAAGGGTAAGCATCCACACTTCAAATCAACCAACACATTATTCATGTGCTTATAGATTATAACTTTTAGCTTTAGTATGAACTAGCTCAAAGTTCTGATGATACAGTCTCTACCTCATTAGTTTATGTTTGTTAAAATCACTACTAGAAGGAAAAGAATACCTGAGTATTTACTGTACTTACCTAGGGTGGACTACATTGGTGCAAGTATGGAAACAGATGCAAGTTACTAATAAGATATGAGATCTGTAGGGCAGTCTCGCAGCCAATTAAAAGGACATAGGGGTTACTCGAGGTCAGTGTAGGTTCTATTATGTTCTTATATTTAAGTATCTTCCAAGTACAAGTGGAGCTAGACTCATAAAATAAATGATGAGCATTAATATAAAACAATGCATCATGCATTGGCACAGATATATACAATGTTTTATTCTACAGTCAGACATGCAGTAATTCACAAGCTCCATCAGAGCCAGTACTTTGATCAGGTGTACATTCCCCAAGGGAAAATTGCACATTATACATTATTATACATTATCACCCAAGGAGTTAGCTCTGCTGTACCTGCTGTTCCCTCAAATGTGGTTCAAAATACCATTATTTAGTTGGTACTGCTGGTAAGCTATAAAACACTGTGCCCAACTAATGCTGACATTGTCCAGAAGTAAAAATGTTAAAAGGTTATGGAAAACTTTATCTAATGTTTTTGATACTTAAAATGTGATTTTCACCACTGTTATACATTTATAATGATTATAATAGCTGGCCAGCAGTCAAGCCCCAAATCATGAATTAGACATGAATAGACCAGCTACAGAAATACATCCACTGTACTATATAACTAAACCATCACAACAGTCATATATGCACCATACACACATATTATATTCCCCATAATTCATAATTGCTTCTCTTGAGATTATATGATAGTGAAAAGAACATAAGCATAATCTTAAGAGTCTTGCCATATTATAGCAATTGAGGGAAAAGGGAAACAAAACAATTTGATAAAATTGATTCATTTACATAGTACCATAAGAAGCACAAACATATATATATATATATATATATATATATATATATATATATATATATATATATATATACAGGCTTATAGGTGTGGTACAGCAGAAAGTATGTAAGCAGATGTAGGGGTACTGAGTCGAAAGAAAGCAGAGTGAAGTAGGTTGGATGATGAGTGCAAGGAGGAAGGTTTAATAGATGAGAGAAAATTAAAAGGTGTGGTGGGGTGGTTAGAGAGGGTTTATAGGTAAAAAGCTGATAGTCAAAAGAGGGTACTAAAAGAAGATAAAGAATGCCTAGAAGGGTTATTTTCTGTGGGTGGCTATTTATGTCATTTTGTGCATGAGGTTTAGGGGTAGAGCCAAAGCTGTCTCATTTGGTGACCAGTGTTTGTCCCCAATCTGGTCCCCCACCCACTCAGTTCTTCAGTTGAAGAGCAAACAAAAAACTGACTTCTTCTATTTTTAATTGTAGCAAGTTAATTGTTACATTTTAAGCATCAGATTACTAATGAGAAATGCTGTAGCACTTTTCTATACTGGCATTCAAAAATGGCGGTACAAACAAGAAAGCATGAAAGGACCTGCCAGTCACTCCCCCTAGCATCTTGCACCCAAGGCCGCTGCCCCACACACCCCAACCCTTGCTATGCTTCTGTTACTGGGTATTAAGGAGCTGAGGTATTACCCTAGTGAATGACATGGAGATGAAAATGTTTCCATTAGATGTGTAAACGTTAACAGGTTATGAGATGGAGGCCCACATTTTGATGCATAAGAGCAGTAGATGGATTCTAATACACAGTTATTACATTTTGTGACTAGTAGCAAGTGTTTATCTGTCGACTGAAGGTTTCTTTTGGTGGGGTAGTGATTTGTAGATTGGGTTGTATGTACTGACTAATTGAGAAAAGGTTAGGGTATGTTTCACTTCAGTCCATTGGAGTTGTTTTAGAGCTAAGTAGTGGTGTGTTCTGTCTGGAATATCAGAAGCAAATCTTCTAAAAATGAGACTTTTTTCATATCCTTAGAAGCTTGCCTCCGGGTTGTAGAACAAATGTTTAAATGTCCTTTGTCCCTGACTGTGGGCTGCATATAGAGGTACAAAAAGTTGCTAGCTCTTTTTCCAGTGGTACTGCTATCGTCTCTGATAAATTAGTTGAAGAGAGCTGCATGCCCCTTGAAATTGATAACTTCCCTACTTGATGCCTGCAGTTCCAGGTTACAAAATCTTTTGCCATTTAAGGTTAAGTTCTGCTCCCCCTGTATATTGAAACAAATATGACAAGCTTCCTGCAGTCAATCTGAAAAGATTAACTTTTTATTGTTTTTTTTTTCTAACCCGAAGAATAAAACATAGACCACTGTAATTCTGTTTCTGCTTCTACTTGTCAGTAATTAATTCAGCCCATTTTGCCCTATTTTATAAACTTGTTTTTGTTTTATTTTTAGTACGTAAATCACTTCTTGTGGATTGTCTCCATGTCCCCAAAGAGAAATAAGATCAGGTTTACTTTTTGTCTTGGAGTCTTCAATGGAGTGAGGCTTCAGTAATGTATGACTCAACAACCCACTTGTCCAGGTTCTCAAGCAAAATCCTTGCATTTACATGCCTCTTTGTGAACTTACAACTCTCAAAAAGCAGAAATTATTTTCTTCATCAAGACAATGTGTTTCTGGAACTCCTTTAGACTATCTTAGAGATTCACTGTGTTTTTGTCAGTTATTTGCATAAGCATATTCCACTGGCTTCAACCCTGTCTTATCTCTTACTTTTTAAATATAAGTTTTAACCCACAGATGTAGATTATTAGTAATTATACAGTGACCCCCCCCCCACATTAATATTCCAAAATGTGCACGCTGATTGGCCAGCGTGCCCATTGTAAATCCCACAATATACCAACGGAAAAAGGTCCGGTCGCCCAGACTTTTTCCTGTTGGTATAAAGTGCTCAAAACATTTTTTTTTTTTTTTTTTTTTTTTAACAAATGAAAAAAAAAGAAAGAGAAAAATAGAGCACCAGAGACTTTCTTTTCTCCATTGCTTCCATTTCAAAGCATTGATGTACTGGGTATGCATGGGACGCAAGTCCCATACACATGCACAGTACATCAAAACAAGGAAGCAATGTACCACAACCAGTGGAAGAACAGTAATGTGCCATTATACAAAGACATTATTTAAGAAAAGTATTTTTTTATTAAATAATGTCATTGTATAATAGCAATAGCCGACTCTGTGGTTGTGGTATATTGAAATTTACCCATGGTTGGCTTTATTTAATCACTCGGGCTTCGCTCTCATGATTAAACCACACCAACCATGGGTAAATCTTCAATATACCACACCACGTCGTCGGGTATTGCTTAAATAATCGTTACATTTTCATAACCTGATTCACAATGCATCTGATGTGTTTCCTCGGATGAAGTTTCTTTCAAACTGGCCATTGCAAAGGTGTACAACGATCTGACCATTCACATCCCTATAACCCTCTATTTATTTGTCACTGAAAGTAATATTTGCCAACACTGTTTCTTACAGTTAGTAAACTGACGTTATTAAAAGTATCTTGTAATGTCATGTGGCTTTACGGTTCCATGGCAGAAGTTCATGATAATAGTGACTGATACTAAAAACTCCAGTCACAAAACTGAGATTGCTCACTACACTCAACATTGAATGTCAGAACTGGCAAATACAATTAAAAAGCATTTTTGTGGGGGAGATTCTCACCCTGCACCCCCCACACCCCTGCTATATATAGATGCTAATATCAAAATCACTATACCTCAAAGTAAAAAAAAAATTGCTGAGACACTGTAATCTTAATCATAGCTTATATTTATATACATATACGTTTATAAATTTACAAACTTTTACTCATCTAATTACTCCACTTGCAGTTTTGTGATCTGACGTTTCAGACTTGATCACTACTGCCACGGATTTCTGCTGGGATCCCAGTACTTGATTTAATGTACTAATCCTCATGCAGTATCATTATTTGTGAAGTGCAAAAATTACACCATGTTTTGCACTCTGTGTCTATAATGAGCTGGTGACAGGTCAGTTTTTATAGTAGTAGGTCTGCTGAACAGAAATCACAAATGATCACACCATATTAAAGTTCTAATTTCATGGCAGTCTTCTGCAAGTGATATGCTATGCCTAGCAGTGAAATGTTAGTTTCTTGACTGACTCATGAAAATGGTATGTGCCCTGGAAGACATGGAGCTGTGAGTGAGATGAGTTCTCAGTTCTCACCACCTGTGCAGCATATCTTGTGTGATAATCTGCTCTAGTGCACTGATTGCTTAAAATGTAGTAATTAACTTGCTACAAATAAAAATAAAAGATGTCCATTTTTTTTTATTTGTTGTTCGACTGAAGAACTGAGAAGGTGGGTGCCAGATCAGAGACAGACACTGTTAGTTTCAGCAAAGATTATTTACCTGATGGACTTCATTTTCCTAAAGGTTAGTTTCATCAAAAAGTAAACTGAAACATTCTAGTGCTGACAGAGATGTCAGTCAACAAAAAAGGCTCTGCATTGTCAGCTTCATATGACGCAAAGTTCTGTGTGTTTTTAGGGTGCTTATTTGAAAGACTTCCTTAAACAAAGACAGTTTCTGTGCTACTGAAATTCTCAGCTCTAGGATAACTTATGCTATAACTTTCATTTATATCTTTCATGATCTAAGGAGTATAAGTAATTACTATTTGTAGCCTATGTCCTACTACATGATAGGACCTGCTTGTCGTGGTCCAATAAATAGCAGCTCAGTGATTTAGTGATATTTTAAGGTACAGAGACACATATACACACACACACACACACACACACACACACATATATATATATATATATATATATATATATATATATATATATATGTGTGTGTGTGTGTGTGTGTGTATATATATATGTGTGTGTGTGTGTGTGTGTGTGTGTGTGTGTGTGTCATTCATTCCACTAAATTGGCTGCTGATCGATGGAGTGAATAATTGAAATGCAGTCAATTGTTCATTAAAATGTTAAGATTTTGGATGAACAGAACATTGACTGGTTGTTGATAAGAGTGTGTAAGTGTATGTTTGGGAAAGTGATGCTGAAACCTTTAGATATTATAAAGGTTTCGGCATTGGGGTAAGGGCATTTGTGTGACTATAGAAGGGTTAAGGTAGGATTAAGTAGGGGCATAGATGTAGTGTAGTGTGTGTGTGTTGGTGTGCGTTTGCAAGTGTGTGCATTCAAGCTGTCTAGATTAGTGGCAGTGATAGAGAAAGATTTTAAAGCTAAAGGTATAGGATTAGGGTTATCAGATATTAGTAAGGTGTGCTGGGCTAGGTGAAGACCCCCCAACTTATTAATACTTGCTAACCCTAACCCTGTACCTTACCTTTCCAAAACCCTCTGTGTAAAATTACCAATATTCAGGCAAATTTTATCTGAATATACAATGGGTGTTGGTCTTCAAAGATTGTCACCCTCGCATCCCTGTTGACAATGTGTTTTGCTGACCAAAGTAATGTCAACCTAAGCAACACCTGACTAAATTGAGTGTAACCATTTATATATATAAACATTCTCTCAAATTATGTATTTAAAATGATTATAGTTCTTAGTTGTTGAGACAACAAGAAAGCCCAGAGGCACTCCTACTCTGCTCCGAACATCAAGCTGTAAGTTAACTATCAAAGCAAAAAGACATGAATGCACTTTTTGTCTTTTGTACTGGGAAGCCCTCTGACTGTGAAAAGTGGCCTAATTTGCTCATCCTTAAGTTCAGTCCAGAAAACTGTTAAAGCACAACACCTGACACCAATAAAGTGTGTCTTCTGGAAATGTGGAACAAAAATAGTTGTGTACATTGTCTGAGGCATGAGTTAATATTGCTAAAGCTAGATATGAGACTTTCTTGGGCTGATGATAATCTTCAGAGACTTCACTCTGTACATGTAATATTTGCTGTATCAACTACAAATGCTTAGTTTTCTAAAGCTTTAAAGCTGCAGCTGCTTTAATGTCTACAAGTTGTCCATGTAAATGTTTTTTTCCCAAAACTAGCCTAAGTGAAATTTGCCTGGTCAAGACAACAAGTTATGCAGTGTTCTATGCATTAGATTGCTGTAACTTCCTAACTGTGATCCTGCCTGTCTGATTTTGCTTCTTAAAGTCTCTCCTATCCCAAATTATCTAATATTTATGTATCTTGCATGCTGCAATATGTAAAATGTGGAATGTGAGGAGGGTCAAAACCCAGGGCACAGGAGGACTATATGAAAGGATTCTGGCACAGACAAAAGGCATGTGTCTAAATTACTTCATCGAAAGGTTAACCGAGCGAATCGCTAATCATCGAACTCAAATCAGCAAAACTCAATTAAGTGAATGACCTTTCCAGCCAAATATTTCCTAGGGGAAAAAAACCTAGTAGGCCAGCTACCAACCAGAACAAATACAACAAAATTTAAACCCTGCAAAGTGGGGGGCTTTGCCCCCCCCCACACCCCTCAACTATATATACCAATTCCAAGAACACACTACAATGGAGAAAAGGGCAAATTCTCGATGAAGGCCAACCATGTCCTTTCCCTAGGAAATTTTTCACTGAAATGATTGTTTGCTTAATTGAGCTTTTGCTGAATAGGGTTTGGTGATTAGCGATCCGCTCATTTACGCATTCGACAAACTTATATAGACCCAAGGCTACAAATGGAATTCATGACCCTGGATGTCCGATTCCCTCATTCCAAAACATTGCCAGAAGTCCATTCCTCCAGTGTTAGCTTCAGCTCACCAGAAACAAAATGGCAGGTACTCAGTATATTAGTGGCAAGCCTCTCACTCTGACAGCTCCCTCATTACTGAATATTTGGGTTAACTCATCTACCAGTTTCAGCTTCCTCACACTAGAGGAGTGGAAATGCCAAATCTATCAATACATATTCCCCTCATTACAGAACATTAGTGGTGCCCAGTCTGCCAATGTGAGCTCCCTCACTCTGAAATAGTGGCAAGTAGCCAATATAAAACTGTCGGCTCCGCCACACATGATAACTGTTGGTCAGTGTCCACCACCTGATATAAAGAAACATGTTCATTACATAAAGTGAGTGTATAACCTGCTGATAGTGAAAGGCCTTTTGCAGCACCTTACACCCCACCAGAGTACCTACAGAAAATACACACAGGTATGTGAAGAATAAGTCATCTTCAAAATGACAACAACAAGGGGTCAGGTCTGAACGCAGGAGTCTGGAGCTCTGAGGCAAAGCTTTTAATCACTTAGTCAACATACTTCCCTTTTGGGATCTCTATCACTTGATAAATGCTTACCAGATGAATGCAGCTTCCCCAATTTCAGTGTAACAATGGTAGGTACCCATATCTACCTGTGACACTAAACTAAAATAAAGAAACCTCTCAGGCTTTTCAAACCATAGGTTCAATCTATATGCAATTACAAAACCTCCAGCTACCGCTGCATGCATCTCTCACACAGAGAAATACACTAAATGGCATTGGTGGGTGCATACTACCCCAGCATTATTTTTTCATATTTGGACACTGGTGTGTTACCGTCCTCTGGTGTCCTTATTTTGGAAACAAAAAACACCATCCTGTTCAAAGCACCTGTTTTATCCATTAGATACATTCTTCCACCAAATTCACAATTCATAACAGTAGGATGTTCAAAGCTTTTAATATCACCTTCATTGTCCCAGAACAATAGCGGACACCTAATCCACCAATGTTCCATAACTAAAAGAAAGAACTCTGCTCTGTTGTAACCACCATTCCATATGCTAGGAATATACCAACACTAAAGCTTCATGCATAACACCAGACATGTCAAAGCCCAAGATGGCACCTCCAATGTATCTGAACACTGTCTCATACGCAATCCCCAGGCAGTGTCCCCTACCTAAAAAATCCTACTCTGTTCCTACTATCCACTCAGCCCACTGGGTACACACCTTCACCAAAGCCACATGCATAAAACTATAGGTACTCAGATATTTAATGTCAGCACTCTCATACCTAGACAGTCACACATGCTCAGTGCATCAGTATTTCATATCTGACATAATGCAGTCCTGCTCAAATAACCTTTATTCACCCGCTGGTTAATTTCAACACCCATTCTAACACCATGGTCACTGAAACCCTTAATGTTAACTCTCTCATTCTGGAATACTGATGGGTTCCCCAATACATCAGTTTTCTGGATCTGAAATTACAACAAAAGTGTTCATATTATTATAATTATTGTAATCTTTTTAATCAGAAATAGGAAGATACTCATCTTTTGAATATATAAGCTTTCACCCCTCAGGATCTGATCATGAACTAAATTAAGCTTTACAGTGTATTTCAGTAATAATTCAGTGGAAGTTTTTACAGATGTACAGTTTCATCCTTTTTAATATTTTAGTTCTCATATTGTACCTTCACCTCACTCATAATGAAAATGTTACTTACATTTCAGACTCAAATAAGGATTTTTGCATTTAGTCAAAAATGTTTCAGGATAGAATTAATCAATGCTTCATATAAAGTCATATAACCAAATATTGTTGTTTCTATAGACAAACATAAATGGTCAGACTTAATTATTTTAGCTACAAGGTTATAGACCCTTGGAAAAAAGCGAATGTCTTCTTCCTAGCATTGTGCAATATCTGAGCTATAATCAATGGTGGTCTTCTGATATTTGGCCAAGCTAAGATTTTGATCATTGACTTTGAGCACAGGAACCCCACATAATAACACTACTACAGGTCATTATGTGGGGCCTTCAGGTGAAGAAGGCTTATTATGATAATGTTACCCTGTTGTACTGACATTTGGCAGTTGGGAGCCTCAATTTATCTAACACTTTTCCCTTAAAGAGTGATTTTTAACATTTTAGCTGCTGATTTTCAAACTACCACCCATGGAGACACATCGGCTGAACTATGTCACCATAACTGTATAGCTCTGCCATGGATCAAGACTTGGAACATCAACCACAAAACCATCCTTTACAGCAGGATTTTGTAATCACATAATCATAGTTCAGCAGGTTAGGCTCTAAATGAAGATCTTGAAAATTTTCCCCAAGCACTATTCACAATTTTTAAAATTATAAGTTTGTATTTAACTTGGTGAACATTTTGGCCTTATATGTTTGAAGTGACATCCAAAAGGTCCTCTTCACAAATGAAGTAACTGTTGATATGCAGTGCAGCTGACAGGCCTGATTTTATCAGCTGCACAACATTCTTACTTTATAGCACAGCTCCATAAATATACTCCCATATGTTAACAAGCAAACTCCCAAATGAGAAATCTGAATGTTACCTCAAAATTGCTGACACATGCTAAAGCCATAGCCTTGCCTTTCATATAGCTGGTGGCTGTTTCTAACTTTACCAGATTTTAATATTTCCCCCAAATTTTCCATACGCTATGTATTAGGCTTCTCTCAATATATTATGTCACTATTATTGGGCTATTCCATTTGGAAAGGTACTTTGTGCATTTATAATGAAACCTCCCTTATGGAAGAAGCTGCACAATTACAAAACAGTCATGGGAGCACTGATCTGAAAACTGTTCATATAACATTCAACACTGAACTGCAAACTGTCCATATAACATTTAGCACTGACCTGCAAACTGTCCACATAACATTCAGCAGTGACCTGCAAACTGTCCACATAACTTTCAACACACTGACCTGCAAACTGTCCATATAACATTCAGCACTGACCTGCAAACTGTCCATATAACATTCAGCACTGAACTGCAAACTGCCCATATAACATTCAACACTGAACTGCAAACTGTCCATATAACATTCAGCACTGACCTGCAAACTGTCCATATAACATTCAACACTGACCTGCAAACTGTCCATATAATATTCAACACTGAACTGCAAACTGTCCACATAACTTTCAACACACTGACCTGCAAACTGTCCATATAACATTCAGCACAGAACTGCAAACTGTCCATATAACATTCAACACGGACTTGTAAACTGTCCATATAACATTCAACACTGACCTGCAAACTGTCCATATAATATTCAACACTGAACTGCAAACTGTCCACATAACTTTCAACACTGACCTGCAAACTGTCCATATAACATTCAACACTGACCTGCAAACTGTCCATTTAACATTCAACACTGAACTGCAATCTGTCCACATAATATTCAACACTGAACTGCAAACTGTCCATATAACATTCAACACTGAACTGCAAACTGTCCATATAATATTCAACACTGACCTGCAAACTGTCCATATAACATTCAACACTGACCTGCAAACTGTCCATATAACATTCAACACTGAACTGCAAACTGTCCATATAACATTCAACACTGACCTGCAAACTGTCCATATAACATTCAACACTGACCTGCAAACTGCCCATATAACATTCAGCACTGAACTGCAAACTGTCCACATAACTTTCAACACTGACCTGCAAACTGTCCACATAACTTTCAACACTGACTTTTTTTCACAACTTCTTAGAATGCAGCCTGTTGATTTAACACTGAGGAATGTTCATTTTGCTTTAGAGCTGGTAAGTCAACAAGCTTACTAGACACAGACTAAATGGTAAAAGGGGTAAGGTGAAATAATGTGGAACTCTTGGTCAGTCACTCCAATCATTTCTTCTATCAACCATTCCATCCATCCATCCATCCATCCATCCATCCATCCATTGATCCATTCATCCATCCATCCTTTCATTCAGCACACTAACACAATGGGCTAGTTGTATTTCTGCCTACACATGACAACTGTGATGAAACTGTCCTTATTGAGACAGGTATGCCTAGGTTTTGATAAGTCAACAAGCACATTGCATAGAATTAAATACAACTTTACATTTCTGTCTTGAAGGCATGGCTTAGCAAACCTTACTTCATCAGATCTGATTTACCACTAAATACACTGATGCCTCATGGAGCATTACAGACATCTTATACTCTGATTCCAAGGCTACACCTTGGTTGAATATCCTTTAACTCAAGATGTAGCAGTGATTGGGTCTGAGGGAGTTTCAGGAGTATGTACCCTGCAAGCAGGTGAGAGAATGCAGTCGCATGCATACTGTGTTGTTGCTCTGTCAATGTTGCTGTGGGCAGTAGTATGACTTGGCAGCTTTGCTTTTATTGAGCCATGGTGGATGTATGCCATTTATCACAGTGAAATATGCTGATAACTTACTAATTGGTAGTCATGGGGGATGGTTTACATTTCTACAGTAATTTAAGAGTCCTTGGGACTGGGTAGCCAGCCCAAGCCCTCACCATATAACAAAAAAAAAAATAAAAATAAAAATAGGTTTTTGGTTACCTCACATTTATAGAAATATATGTGATTCAGCAGTCTGTTATAGAGATGCCAGTCCTTTCCTGCCAACTGTCTTACCATCTTTTACTGGAAATCAATATCGGGACATTGCTCCAATATTTACCTAAAACTGACCTAAAGCCAGCCTGCTGGCATTGCACTCTGGATGGTTTAAAAAGATTCTTGGTGTTGTTGCTTTACAGTTTCACTGCATGTTGTCATGTCAAGTGAAATCTTTCATCTTTTCCTGGTTAGGGGCTGCCACAGCAGATCACCTGTCCACTCATGATTGGCAGTGGAGTTTTACAGTGTCAAGTTGCCAGCCTGGCACCCAACCTTCCAAAGAAGGCACACACATGCACACACTCTTGCCTAGGGCCAATTTAAAGTATCCAGTCCACCTAGAGCATGTCTTTGGGATGTGGGAGGAAACCAGAGCACCTGGAGGAAAACCACATGACCACAGAGATGACATGCAGACTCTGCACAGAAGGCAGCCCAGCTGAGGATCGAACCGGAGAACCTCTTGCTGTGAGGTGGCAACACTAACCGCTGCACCACCACAGCCACCCTTATATATTATGTCTGTGGGATCATTTATAAAATGATAAAGTGCATCATAGCTTTCCACAAAGTATACCTTCTACCTAATAAAATTTCACAGTAAAAGAGGAAGCCTTAAGGTGAAATAACTCCAGAGCAATGTGAAAGAAACTTAGTATGTATTTTCTTAGTCTAATGTACAGTGCTTTCCATGCATGACGCCTCAATACAAACAGAAAATGGTTGACTTTAACAATTGGCTTAATTTCTAGTGTCATTCCAAGGGGATCCAGTACATGCCAGCCTGGGAAGACATGATTGACAAACCGCGATGCTTTGCCAGAGATGACCTGCATCTGTCTCTCTTGGGCTTCAGGCTCCTGGCAAAGGGTCTTGCCTCCCCATAGTACCTTATTTAGGCAAAGCCATAAGGTCAAAACTACCAACATGAAAATTTCATCAAAACGCAAATTAAAGGTCATGCTGCTAGATGCTATGAGTCTAAACATGAAACTGCAATTAATGCAAGCATTCTTAACCCTGGAAGATGGTAACATTTGTGCAGTCACAGAAACCTGGCTCAAAGCTGCAGTGAACACCCCAGCCATACCAGGTTACTCATCCTACCATACAGTCAGACCCCAAACTGTGTGTAGCAAAGCAAAAGGAGGTGGAGTTGCAATATATATAAAAGACACACACACCTCCAGGCTGGTTAAACAGTATGATGCACAGGAGACACTCCAGGTGCAGTTAACTATTGACAGGACCCCAATTCAAATCATAGCTAGCTACAGGCCCCCAACTTTGTATCAAGATGCCCACTCCACCTATCTGGACCTCTTCAAATCTATCAAGATTCAACCCTTTACCCTGATCCTGGGCAACTTTAACTATAAAACCATAGATTGGAAGAACTACTCATGCCAAAACACAAATACCCAGCGATTCCTTGATTTTGTCAGTGCAAATGCCTTGGACCAGCTGGTTGACACCCCCACAAGAGGTGAAAATATCTCGAACTTGGTATTAACTAACATGAGTAAACACTGCAGTATACCTACAGTGTCATTCTCTCTGGTAAGATCTGACCACAAAGCGGTCACTTTTGAAGTCACCATCTCCCCTGACCACCCCCTAGAGAAGGTCAAACAAAAAAACTTCTCAAAAGCTGATTACAACCTCCTGAGGGATGGTGTAAACCATTTCACAGCTCCCTCCTCCCTCCACAGGTACTGGCACATATGCCCAAACCTACACCAAAGTACTATATGAGCATTTATATAGCTGCATGGAATCAGGGGATACCCGACAGGACAAAATCATCTTCAAAAAGGAAGAGTAAACATGTCTGGTGGACATCTGCAGTAAATAAACTCTATAATAAAAGGAAAAAACTGCTGTCCAGGACCAAGAATGAGCAAGTGCCTAATTGGAAGCAATCTCTCCTTAGTCTGAACAAGCAAATAAAGCAGCAGTAAAATCCTGCAAAGCAAACTTCAAACTGGCCACGTCTACTAAAGACAATCACAAGGCTTTCTCTGCATATGTCCACAGCCTCAAGGGAAGCACCCAGATCTGCTCAGAACTGGTGGTCAAATACACCACATACACAAATGCCATAGATATACCCAACCTGGTATCAGACAGGTTCAGTGAAAACTTCACCCCTCTTCTCCCCCATCAGTAAATCACGACATCCTCACCACCTGCCCCCCTCCCCTTATCTCTATGAAGCAAGTCATCACTGCCCTCTCAAAGGCAAAACATACAGCCTCCATGGGACTAGATAACATCCCAGGCTGCATCCTACACTAACTCAGACAGGAACTTGCAGCACCATTGGTAACCCTATTCAGCCAAAGCCTGAGTAATGGCTTCATCTCAGCCGAGTGGAGGACAGCCACTGTCATCCCTTTGCACAAAGGTGAAGCATCCACCGATCCAGGAAATTATAGACTCATCAGCCTAACTAGCCTGATTTGCAAGGCCATGGAGCAGATTATCATGGACCTCATTAACAAGGACATTGACAACCTCCAAACACTTGACCCCACACAATTTGGTTTCATCAAGGGGAGGTCATGCCTGCTAAATTTGGTTGACTTCTTTAAGACAGTTACCAAAGCCATGGACGAAGGGAAGACGGTGCACACCACCTACCTTGACCTGGCTAAAGCCTTTGATACTATTCCACACTCGGGTAAAATATATAAACTCTCTCAACTAGGTGTCAATCCATATGTTACCAGATGGGTAGCAAACTGGCTTATTGATAGAAACCACCTATGTAAAATAGGGGACGCCACCTCAAGCAGTCGACCCGTAATAAGTGGTGTACCCCAGGGATCAGTCTTGGGGCCCTTGTTGTTTGTGATATATGTTTCTGAGGTGCAGGCCAAAACCAGTGGGCTATGGCTGACCAAGTTTGCAGATGACTGTAAGCTGGGCACTGTCATCAGTTCCCCTAGTGATGTGAACATTCTCCAAGAGGGTATCACCCAAACATATGGCTGGTGCCAGAAACATGGCCTCAAACTGAATGACAAAAAAATGCTTCATCATCCCCTTTGGGGAGAGTGACATCTCCACAAATTATCACATTAATAACAAGGTCCTAAGCATGCAGTCAGTCGTGAGGGACTTTGGCACCCAGGTTGATAGCAAACTGACTTTTGACTGCCATATTGCGTGCGTTGTATGGAAAGCTTTCTACCTGGCCCCCCTCATTAGTAAGGGTATCTCATCCAGGGACAAGGTGGTCATAACATCTCTGTATTCTTCCCTTATAAGATCCATTATTGAGTACAATGCCCCTTTTGGCATGTACCTCACAATGCACATGCAGCAGCTGTAGATACCACAGAGGTTCCTCACCAGGAGAATCCAGAGCCTCAAACATCTATCTTACACAGACAAGCTAAAGTCCCTGTCCCTCTATTCAGTCTCCTACCAACTCCTCAGAGGTGACCTCTGTCTGGCATATAAAGCAATCTGACCCCACCTTGATGGGACTGCTGCATATCCACAAGTCTAGATCCACTCAAGTAACCCACACGCGCAACCTTAACCTGGTCTGTGACATCAACAGGACTTGTTGGTTGGACAGATTTGTGTCCCAGAGACTCCCCCTTCTATGGAATAGACTCCCGCTCCACGTTAAGCAGAGTACCTCATTAACACTTTTTTAAGGGCAACCTGGATAACTGGATGGAGAAAAGAAAATACATGCCTGGGATTCTACCTGTGTCCCTGCTAGACAGAGATATTGGGTGCTGACTTGTTGGAACATGGGATAAATTCTTGGCTAGGCTTGTAAGGGCCTCAATGCCAATAGCCTAGTAACTTCTTGTGATCCTATGACCCTATGAAAACAGGAAGTATTTTATTTTCTACCTTGGTTGAATAAGAAATCATCAAAGTATAATAAACCTGAGCCATGTTAAACTCCTTTAAGTATTGTAATTCATGACATCATTAAAGATAAGCAGCAGACATTGCATGTAATCTCTTCATTTTTATGGATTTTATTGCTCCTGAAATGACCTTGGCTAGGACACAGTGTTTCCCAACAAATATATGACAGGCTTATACTTTGTAACTTCCAGCTGAAAAGAACTGAAGAAAACTCAGTCCAGTTGCCATATCATATCTAATAGTGCCATTCATCTGTCATCCTTAGCCGCAGTCTAAATTTTTGTCCCCCAGCAATATTGTAGGTCCAAGTCATGCTGCTAACAGAACTGTACAGGTACTTCATAATTCCAACATAAATTGTATGTGTGATTAATGTACTGATGAAAATGTATTTTTATATGAAGTAAAAGGAAATATATGGAAGTTTTGGACTTTGTAAGAGTCATAACCATTACCTTATCACCTTAGGTTCCATGATTGACTGAGATATACAGAGGGTATTTGGGTTCAAGTACAGTGACCACCAGAAAAAGAAAACAAGAATTTACGACCCAGATTTTTTCTAAATTACTTGGCATTTTGAATCCAGCATTCAAAAGACAATTCGTTATAAAGCCACCCCTGTAGATAGTAATATTTCTAAGTGTACACAGAATAAATTATGGGACATTGTTGCAGCCAGCAGGTTGAAATGAATTACATATCTGGGACAGTGAGCGCCACATTCTTCAGCTTTGTAATGTATAAGTCTCTAGTAATGATTTAGAATTTCAGTATTCCAAAGCCATCACTCAAATGGGGATGCTCCCTCAGCATTTTGAATTTTTAACACTGAAACACTGAATATGCATGAGAGTGGAAGAAGAAGGTGCAAAATCCTATAAGGAATCCAGGACCAAATAAATGTATCTTCCTCCCTTGCTGTCATGCTTTGCATTTCTGTGTCTCTGAGAGAGAAAGGCTTACTGTTACACTAAGTTTAGTAGGAAATAATGGCTGCTGAACATTGTATTTGTTTATTTTAAGGTGAGTGCTTAATAGTCCTGGCAAACCACCTGTATTACAAAGCTGTTTTGTTCCCCTCCACAATCTGATTTAACATATGGTGTGAAATTGTGCTAAAACCACCAAAGATGACAGTAATTCTCCTAGCATCACCCTGTGACAGAATTCACAGCCAAGAATGGCAATTGCCTTTGACTAAATCCTATAAAGAAGCTCAGCTGTGGATTATCATTTTGTGTGAGGTTTAAGAGTGACCATGTCATGAAAACAGGGAAGTGTCAGAAGGAAGTGGAACAACATGCATGGGATGAAATGGGCTGATCCTCTGCAACTGTATCAGTGTAAAAAGTAACTTGTATCTCACTGGAAAAGCGGGTGCTGAATTCTCATGTGTAAAAAAACAGAGAAACTAGTGGTCTTAAAACTTTGTTGATGAGCTCAGTCACAATAATTTCCAAATATCATGAAACCCAGGTAGTGTTCGAAAGCAACTAACCTTTATTCGTCACAGACAAGTGATCCTCAGTAACAAAAAGATTAAAAATATTTTAACAATGTTAAACACATCAGCTTTTATATACTTAGGTGTGGAAAATATATGTATTAATTTTAAACCAGCCCATGCATGGCAAACAATATAAACAGGGCTGTAAAAGTGTATTTTAGAACAGCAAGTACCCATCCCCACACGCACACTACTACTGATTAGATCAAACTAAATCGTAGTTAAGGAAAGCACTGCCTATCTATTTGCAAGTAAAATTGCAACCCACATTCCAAGATCAGGTATTAAGAAAAGCATAATATATACATGAAAAGATATTTAACTAAAATCACTTTTGGCTAACTAATGCAATAAAGCCTTCTTCAGGTTTGTGCCAAGAACTAAAATCAAGAAAAATCAAGAAAAACACATAGCTATCTAACCATAAACATGATCAAACTAAAACACTATAAATATAAAATACATCTATCTAAAAATATCTAGTAAATATCCATGCATGTGTATTAGTGTGCATAAAAAACTAAGTGCTTTACAAAAAAAAAACTGTCATGACAGTTTTCATATTTACAGACCCAAAAATATGTTTATACAATGAAAACTAGTAGAAAAAAACACATAAAAATACAGGAAACAGTGGATAAAGTAAACTAGCAATGTATAAAAGTGTGCAGATGTGTGCATCAGTATGCATGAATGTCCACCAGTATGGTAAATAGGGGAATTATACCAAAACTACATGGTAATAGTGGCAGGAAAAAATGTGTGCTTTGAATGTACCGTTTAAATCTCTGGTGTAATGCAATAAATCTAATCAAAGCAGAATTGAAGTTAAAGTAACTAAGTAACTAAACACATACACACACACACACGCACACACCCACACACACACATATATATATATATCTTCTTTTTCTTTCGGCTTTTCCCGTATATATATATATATATATATATATATATATATATATATATACATACATATGCAAAAAAAGTCCCAAACCACAGTGAGCAAAATGTGTCTGAGGAAGTAATTTTTTTACGAAACAGCTTTCACAGTACATCTTTGTGGAATTGGAATAATAAACAGATTTGTATCTTTAACAGTGTGCCTGTCTCCATACCTTGGGATTTTTTCTGACACACACACACATATATATATATATATATATATATATATATATATATATATATATATATATATATATATATATATATATATATATATACACTCTACACATCATTTTTATTATATAGTATATTTTTAGTACATAAAAATATTTCTCAAAAAATAAACTTTTACAGATTGTGTGGCAGCTTGATAAATTCAACACATTCTTAATAGAGCAAAAGTAGTTAAGCCCTGGTTTTCTGAATGCATTTAATTTCAACTGCCAACATGTCTTTTTTCTCCAACACACCATTGACATCCCCTTCAAGCTCATCCATTTCCAAACAGTCCAAAGTGATAAATTTAAAACCATAATGTCTGAGGTGTTTTAATAAGTGTTTGGATAACACATTCCTCTGACATTTACATCTGATATCAGAAAGATGACCTGAAATCCTCCTTCTTGATTTGTTCATAGTCTTACCCACATAAAATACAGGGCAGTCATTACACATGGCTCTATATGCAACTTTTTCAGTATTACAGTTACTACCAACTGAAGATTTCACCATCTTTTTCAGATAGAGACGCGCAAATAAGTCGCACTCTATCAAGTATTCACAGGAAGTGCAGTTAGGTGGCCCACAGATTTTTGTGTTCGTGTCATCCTGATGTTCCTTACTTTTCTTTTCCACATAGCTAAGCCACAGCAGAACAGTCCACAAAACGATTGGCAGTGGAGTTTTATGGTGTTGAGTTGCCAGCCCAGCACCCAGTCTTCCACAGAAGGCACATACATGTCCACACTCACAACTAGGGCCACTTTAGAGTGTCCAGTCCACCTACAGCATGTCCTTGGGATGTGGGAGGAAAAGGGAGCACCTGGAGGAAACCCACATGACCACAGGGAGGACATGCAGAGTACGCACAGAAGGCACCCCAGCCGAGAATCAAACTGGAGAACCTCTTGCTGTGAGGTGGCAATGCTAACTGCTGCACCACCGTGCCAGTCCTACATACAAACATAGGGTGATCTCCTAAAACTCTTACAAGCTGCTGATTGTCAGTGAGGATGGCCCAGTTCTCCTTAATAATGGCTTTAATTGTATTGAAATCCCAGGTGTAAGTTACAATGCAATTGTTCTTACTTTTTCTCTTCTTTTGGGTTAGGGTGTCCTCATTGTATAATTCTACCAAAAGACCTATTCCGCATACGGTCATTGTTCATTTTAGCATCTCTAGTGGAATCCAGGATCACTCTTCTTGATTTCCTGTATAAGTTACTAATTAATTTTCATCTGTCTTTATCAGTACTGACAGTCATATCAAGGAACTGCACTGACTCTGAGCTGATGGAAGTGGTAAATTTCAGGAAGGAGATGGAGTTATTGATGTAATGTTTAAACTCATTGAGTTTAGATTTCTCACTTACCAGACTATTAATACATCATCAATAAAGCAAAGGCAGCTGGTCATAAAACTCTGGTATTCACTTTGTAGTACAAATTCCTCCTCCCACTTACCTAAGGTTATTTCACACACACACAGACACACACACACACACACACACACACACACACACACACACACACACACACACACACACACACACACACACACACACACACACAGTCTCTTTTTTAAGGGTGAGAGTCAGGTGCTGTCAGCTGGTAAGCAGCATATGCTCTGCTGGGGGTAAGGATTATTATTATTATTATTACCTTTTTTTGTTTATAAGCGAAGGAAGTGAATCATGAATTGCGTGTTGTAAGATCAGCATCACAGGTATCACTGCCAATACCACTTGTTTCTCATGAGTTCCACTACCGTACAGTATCTTGCCTTAGCTCCAGCTGTAGACACATCTCCAGACATTTCCCATAGGATGAATGAGTTCATATTAGCCCTTTAAACTAATACCCCACTACTGCAGCTCCTCTAGTACCCAGCCTCCGATAAGGTCTGTGTCACATGGGCTGCAGTCAGGGCTCCATGTCTCTATGCCAAGGAGCTGGGATGCTTCCCACTATAATTCTGGATACTTAACAAATGTTTTCCCTAGTGCTGTCCTGAAATAGAAGAGGTGTAACACACAGAACAAAGCATCCTGAAAGCACAGAACAGCATATAACAACTGTATTCAGCATCTTTAAACTAAGTCATTCAGGATATTTGACAAAGAAAAAGTATCTTTATTCTTCAGCTTTATCTTTGGTCACTTTAGGAAAGAAAACAGTGACACAAGCATAAGTTTTGACTACTATTTCATATTGTGTTTATAGTTGTCATAGGAAAGGAAATTCAGTACTGTCAAATGGTGTCTGCACATGTAGCTAAACACTTGCATGAATTAGAGTTTTGAGAGTACAGTGACCATGAGGCTCATTAAATATCTACCTAAAATATAAGAAGGTTGACTTCCTGCATGTGAGGAGCCTGCCCTTCTGAAAAACAAATTATACTGAATACACCTGAGATATTTATTGCAATCCAAACTTCCCTTGCTGTAATTGCATTTGACTGAGCAGCCTGGATCCCTATCCCTGCAATAAATGATGTACACGCCCCACTGAAGACATATCTTCTGGAATAACTCACTGCCCAACTGTCCTTAAAGCTTCATCCTTCTACGGATATACACACATGCACACACATACATAATTATATATCTATGTGTGTGTGTGTATATATATATATATATATATATATATATATATATATATATATATATATATATTATATTATATATTATATACTTGCACGCGCTCGCACACACACACACACACACATATATATCTATATATATATATATATATATATATATATATATACACACATACATATATAGTGTCATAGGTATATACTAGGCTAATGACCACCCTGGACTTTATAAGCCTAGCCATGCAACTCAAATGTGTCTCCATGAACTCTGAGTGTCTATTAGGAGAGGTATGTTAGTTTGGAGGTGGCTAAGGGCTTTGTGTGGAGGGGTATGTTAGTTAGGTAATATTTTACTGCAACTACAACGAAGAACAAAGACCAGGAACCCAATAAATAAAATGTATTCCTCTCTGACGTCTCGGCACACACTGCCTTCTTGGAGTACACAGTTACTTCACATCACACACTTGGTTTCTATATGCTGTTAAATAGGCAATTAAACAATAAAGTCATCAGGTAATATTATATTGTTTTTGCTGCTGAGGTAATATTTTACTGTCTGCCTGTGTCCAGTAGAGACATGGAGGCCAGACCATAGGTGAACTTATGATTTCTCATCCAAAGGTCAAGGTTATGTTTGAATCGGGTCAAGAATGAACTCTGCTTCACATGAATGGGGAGCCTATTCCACAGTGCAGGGATCCTTTGAGACGCATATCAGTCTCACCAGCATGTTGAATTTATGTTGCAAGCAAAGTTTAAGTCCTTTTATCTAGTATATCTAGTGGTGTTCATTTTGCAGATGTGCAAAAGGTCCATCAGGGCTGGATCTGAGGATGCCTTATAAGCAAGGATCGCCTCTCAGTAACCTGTAGGAGTCTGAGTATAGACATTGCACCTTAAGGCAATCTGTGAAAGACAGTTTGTTAATATCCTGGATTCTCCTGGTGAGAAACCTTTCTGGGCATTTCAAATGTTGCAAATGTCTGGTCAGGTACATGCTGAAGGAGGCATTGTACTCATTGATGGGTCTGATAAGGGACGAGTAAAGTGGAACTATAACTTCCTTGGACCTGGATGCCATACCTTTACTTGTACATTGGGAGACATTGATTGACTTTCTTACTATCTTAGCTATGTGATGGGCAAAGGCCAGATTGCTGTCTACATATGTCCCCAGATTGTAACCACCAGGTCAGCTCTTAGGGTTGTTTTATCGATAGAATAAATGGCTTGTTTGGATATTTTCCCAAAGGGCACTATAATAAACTTCTTGGCACTGAGTTTTAAACCATGGCTTTAGCACCAGTCATTTGTCTGTGTTAGGCCCTCTTGTGGGATGTTAGTGTCATGTGGGAAGTCTATAATGGCTCACAATTTACAGTCATCTGCGAACTTGGTGAGCCAGAGGTCCTTGACATTAGCCTTGACTTCTAAGAAGTAGTTGCCAATGAAGAGTGGACTCAACACACATCCCTGAGGTACTCCACTGGTGACTGATCTCTTTGTGGAACTGGTCTCATCAATTCTAACTTCTTGGGTCCTATATGTGAGCCAGCTGGCAATCCAGCAAGTTATGTAGGGATTTATCCCTGGTTTGGTGAGTTTGTCAACAATACCTGTGTAGGGGACCGTATCGAAAGCCTTAGCCAGGTCAAGGTAGACAGTATGCACCATCTTCCCTTCATCCATTGGCTTGGTGACCTTCTTGAAGAAGTCTACCAGGTTAAGTAGGCAAGACTTTCATTTGACAAAGCCAAACTGGAATGTCCAGTGTCTATAGGTTGCCAATGTCTTTGATGATCATTTCCATGATGATTCGTACAATGGCTTTGCATATTAGACTTGTCAGACTGACAGGTCTGTAGTTTCTGGGACTGGTTGATGGACCAACCTTCTGGGACTGGTTGATGGACCAACCTTGTCAAGACGGATGACTGATGCAGTCCTCCATTCACTTAGTATGTAACCTGTTTTGAGGCTGTAGTTGAAAAGTGCCTCAAGTGGTCCTGAAAGGTCATCTTTTAAGCATTTAAGAAGTTACACAGAATATTGTCCGGGTCCACTGAGGCAATGTTTTTGGCCTTAGCAACCACAGGCAAGAGTTATTCCCTGCTGATAGCTGGGGGATATGTTAGAAGGGACTTCACAAGGGGTAGTGGAGGGGGAGTGGGAGGTGAAGTTTGAGCTGAATTTCAGCCAGCAGATTCACTATGTCTATCTGCTCAGTGAAAGTGGTGCCATTTAGCACCAATTCAGCACACTGCTGTGTGTTACTTTTAAGGTGTTAGACATAATTTAAGAAGGCCTTGTGGTTGTCCTTAACCTGAGAGGCTATCCTGGCCTCATAGTTGACCTTCTTGGACTTAATTTATCCTCCTAGTTTCTTGTTTAGTTTAATCAGTGAGCTCTTGACTTTATGAGAATAGCTCTTTCTGATTTTGAAAATGACATTATCCTTTAGGTATGTACCCTGTAGGATTCGACCAGTGTGATTTGTTTATGGTGTTTGTTACAGGTTAAAGGTAAGCTTCGACCAGTGTGATTTGTTTATGGTGTTTGTTACAGGTTAAAGGTAGGATTCAACCAGTGTGATTTGTTTATGGTGTTTGTTACAGGTTTACTTCTGGTAGCTACAGCAGCCTCTATGCAGTTAGTCAAGGTTTCTGTGAACAATTCTGCATAGGTTGCTTTGATGTCAGGATTTGGGGGAATTGAATTTTGACAAACTGCCACTCAGTATGATATAGATTGCTTTGGAATAGTTCCTGTACAGGTTTAGTTGGGTTTTCTGAGTTGATTTTTATTTCTAAGGAGACAATTTTGTGATCCAGCCTTACCAGTGAGAATGTGACACACATTGAGGGGGGGGGTACAGCACCCCCACAAATTTGTGAGTACTATGTCAAGTATCTTTGAACCTCTGGTTGGTGTGCATACTATCTGGTCCAGTGTATTTGTGTTAATAAAGTCCAGGAAACATTCTCCCTGTACGTTTGAGCCAGTGTATGTTTACCAATCTATACAGGGAGTTGTTAAAGTCCCCACAAATAGGGCATTTGGTATGATGGTGTGTATGTGTATCTCTCTCTTTATACATATATATATATATATATATATATATATATATATATATATATATATATATATATATCGTGTATATATCTGGAACACACTGCCAAGCCAATAACTTATACTACCTTTATTTATTTATTTATTTTTATTTTATTTTACATTTGTTGACCGGGCTAGTCTAACTGGATACATGTCCATTTTCAGTAGAGGCCTGGGGAGATAAGCTCCAAGAACAATTAAGTTAACACAATAACAAATAAGGAAACATTAAACAAAACAAAAAAAAATCCTATTTACAAAACATATTACAGGTTATCACAGTAAATGTAGCAGTGCAGAATAATCCTATTTACAATACATATTGCAGGTTATCACAGTCAATTTAGCAGTGAAGAATACAGGCATAACATAGCATGTTAGTACAATCAAGATATTCTAGAGGTAGATAGTATAATGGTTAATAAGGAAGGACTTGCAGTTAATGTGTAGAAGGGGTAGGAGGAGCAAAGTATTAAGAGACACATAAACTAGTCAGGCTTAGTACAGGGGCATAACCACTGTGTTCTGAGGAACACTTTCAATTTGTTTTTGAAGCATGATACTGAGGGAAGTGAGGAGATTTCACTGGGGTGGAGATTCCAGGCTTTTCCAACAAAATTAGAAAAGAGGGAGTCACCAGCCTTGTTGTTTGGTTTAGTGGTATGTACTAGAAGTCTCTGAGAAGACCTTAAGGATTTCAGGTTTTTATAGGGAGTGATGAGTGTGGATAGAATAGGAGTTTTGGAAGGTTTGTAAAAAGTGTTGTGGGCTATAGATAGTTGATGGAATTTAATCAGGTTTTGTAGTTCCAGCCATCCCAGCTGCTTTAAATTAATGCAATAGTGGGTTCTAAATGGGTTGCCTGTAGCAAATCTGGCAATGTTATTGTAAGACATTTCCAATTTGTTAAGATTATTTTTAGATAGGTTAGTAAAAATGGGTGAGGCATAAAGAAGAGATGAGATTAGATGAGTGTGTGCTATAGTGGTTTTAGCTGAAAGTAAGAGGAAGGATTTTATCCTATAGAGAGAGCCTAGTTTTTTGTTGACAGTTTTTACAGTACTGTTAATATGGATATCAAAGTTCAGATTGTTGTCAATGGTGATACACAATAGTTTGGTGGTTGGTTCTGGGGATATAATAGTTTTGTTGGTAGAGTTAACTGAGAAATCCAGAGGGGGGGACTTCTTAGTAGGAGAGAAGAGGATGACTTTAGTCTTTTGGGGGTTTAGGAGAAGGCATCTATGTGTGAACCATTGCTCAACTGTGTTAAATACTTGTTGGGTAAGAGATTGAAGTTCAGAAGAGGAGGTGGCTGAGCATATCAGTGTGGAGTCATCTGCATATTGTATGCATGTGGCTTGGGGGATGGCAAGGTGAAGGTCAATAATAAATATGGAAAAAAGTAGAGGTCCTAGGATAGACCCTTGAGGGACACCAAGTTTGACAGGCAGGTGAGTTGAGAGAGACTTGTGCTATAGTACGGCCTGTTGTCTTTTATCAAGGTAGGACTGGAACTACTTTATAGAAGATGACAGGGATTTAAGTATTTTGATGAGAATTTGGTGATTTACCATGTCAAAAGCTTTAGACAGGTCAATAAATAGTGCTGAAGATAGCTTGTTTAGATTGCGTTTTTTGTTGATACAATCTGTGAAGGAAAGAAGGGCAGTAGTAGTGCTATGTGATGGTCTGAAACCATGTTGACAGTTGGATAGTAAGTTATTTTGTGTTAGGTGGTCAAGTAATTGTCTGTGAATACATTTCTCCATGATCTTTGCCAAAGGAGAGAGGAGGGCAATGAGGTGGTTGTTGGAGAGTTCAGTGGATTATCCTCCTTTATGGAGGGGGATAATATAGGAAATTTTCCATAAACTGGGGATATGACTTTCAGTAATAGTTCTATTGATCAGGATAGAAATGGGATAAGCAATAGCTTTGGCGGATTGTTGTAGGAATTCAGCAGGTAGTCGGTCTGCTGAAGGTGAACATGGTTTTAGTTTCTGTAGAAGGGTTAGGATATATGGTGTTGGGACAGGTTGAATATGAAATGTAGGGGGTGAGGTTGATTTATAGGAAGGTAGAGTGAAGTTGTTTGGTGATAGTTGACTAGCTAGTATTTTTATAGCATCAGTAAAAAAGATATTAAAAGCGTTAGCTGTATTCATTGTTTTTTTGTGGTCAGTGTTTTGAGGGTTTGGAGTAGTGGATTGCCCTGGATGGAGTAGTTGGTTAATGCTAGTCCAAAATTTTTGTGGCTTGTTTTGATTAGCTTGTTGGGATTGCAGGTAGTAGTTTCTTTTATCAGATATTATAGCTTTCTTGGTTTCATTTCTTAGCTGTCTAAATGTTAGTTGGTCTATAGGGTTTTTTGTCTTCCTCCATTTTTCCCAAAGTTTGTTTCTAAGATTTATTTTATGTTTGGTTTCTTTTGAAAGCCATGGAGCAGATTTGGTTTTAATTCTAATTAATCTGGTTGGGGCATGGTGGTTGAGAATGGCAAGGAAGTTGGAGTTAAAGTAACTAACGGCTTCATCTAATGGGAGGTTTTGTAAGGGGGACCAATTGCACGCTCTTAGTTCCATCTGGAAAAGTTCAGGGTTAAAGTACTTTTTAGATCTGATATTTTTGACAGATGTTGGAATGGGAAAGTTGATTTTATGTCTGATGATATAGGTAAGAGAGTGGTCACTTAAATCATCAGGGAGGGTTCCTGAGTCATAAATGTGAGGATGATGGTTTATGAGAATCCAGTCTAATAAGCTTGATTTCTTGTTAGATTTATTTATCCTGGTAGGGAAGGTAATGATTTGGGAATACCCATATAGGTTAATATGGTTTGTGGGGAGGCTGCTGCAGAAGCAGGTCCAGTCAATGTTTGTGTCGCCTAGGATTATGGTTTCTTGAGGCAGGTTTTGGGAAAGTCAGCAAATTATGTTTTCCATGGTGGCAGTGTTGTTACCAGGTGGTAGATATATAGAGATAATATAGATGGATTTGGAATTGTTAATTGGAATTGTTACCTCCTTTAGTCAATTCAAAAAACTCCTGAAAACCCACTATCTAAGTAACTGGCTATGCTCATGCTACTCACCAGGCCATACCAAGAGAATTTGTCAGGGTACAGCTATATATAAACAGTTTCTCCCCTGAAAGCTTCCAAATCCATGTACATTTACCTAACAAAACTTGTAACTGCAAAAGAATGAAAAAAATGTACCTCTGATTGTCTACTGTAAGAAATGTTAATCACTAGCATGATGTCCTGTTGTGTGTATATATGCTATATGTATGTTTGTTAATCACTAGCATGTTGTCCTGTTGTGTATATATGCCATATGTATGTATGTTCTACTTCCTTTTACTCTCATGTAATGTATTGTAATTGGCGCTTTTCTCCCTGGGCCTCCGCTGAAAATGAACCTGTGTCCAGTCGGACTTTCCCGGTAAACAAATGTAAAATAAATGAATAAATAAATTATATATATATATATATATATATATATATATATATATATATATATACACACACACACACACACACACACACACACACACACACACACACACACACACACACACACACACACACACACTATACAAAATACAAGAACACAAACCTGCATGATGAACATGGGGAGTAAAAAGTAAAAGTAGAAATTAGACAAAAGTAAAAGAAAGAGCATTCCTGGACATTAGGCTTCAAGTAAGAAGCAAAGGCTCTGACAAAAGAGATTTTTTTGTTGTCAAAATAAGAAAAAAATGAACAGCCTGGATAAGCTGTTCCTTTGGCGACCAAACCCAAGTTGTGGCAAAAAAGAACCAGAGAGATTAAAACAGAGTGGTAAGATGGAAGCCATGGGACATGGCCTGCACAGTTTGAAGGCTTCCAGGTCCTAATGCCTGCAATATATAGCCCAGTTACTGAAAATGGACCACTTCTTACTAGATCCTTTCTTAAGATGGAGTATTGGATATGATGAAGAATTTCGTAAAATGGAAAATTTCATAGCATGAGCTGCTTATAGGATGGAACAATGGCAAACCATGGAAAATGTGGAACACGGGAACTGTAGTATATACATGTAAAACCAGTTTTTCAAAAACTGAGTAATCTTTATTCCTTATTTCAATTTGTTTCCAAGTTGACCACATCATAACATCTCTTATGGAGCTTGATATTAAGTTCGGAGTAAATAGACTCAAAATTTAAATTGAAACTTTATGGTGAGAGGTGAACAGTAATCCTTGTGAAACAGTACAAAAGTCCAGGAGGCTAGTAATAGGACTGCACATGTGCTAAGGTAATGACTTTGCTTTTACAGTGGTGATGCTCAAAGTATTCACTGTCATTTGCAGCAAAGCCTTGTTGCAAGCAAAATTAATGGCTACAATACTAAAGGCAGTCTTCACTTTTCAAATGAATAGATTGAATGCAGTATCCCTTTTAGCCTCAACTTTAAAGAGGTTAGGTAATTTATGATACAGTGTAAGCTAAGTTCATTGTCAATTCCTAAGTCAACATATCATATACAAGATATACATATGTACATACCATACTGACAACAGTACTTAACAGTCCAGAAATTCCCTTAGATAGTTGATAGCTGACTACTAAACTAACTGCCCTAAAGGGCCATTTTAAGCCTAGCCAATAACATGAGGTCAGAATCAAACCTTGTAACCTCTGTCTATCTGGTAAAGACTTTAAGTATTGTGGCAAACCCACCTCGCCCCCCCCAAAAAAAATTTTGAAAGTACCAAGTGAAGAAATACTTTATCTGAAGAGTGAACATTTGTTCCACTGTGGAATAATTATGCTGGAAAACAGATTGTCAACGATAATATTAAAAACAGATGTTATCCATGACCTAAGTTCCCCTGTGAGAATGTGAATGCCAGAAAAAACTCAATAACACATTAAAATATTTCTAAGGAATTCATTTTTTTCCTAAAAAAATATATTAACTCTTAGCCTCCTGTACTGTTAAAGTCCAAACCAAAGAACAAAAAGTTCACACAGGCAAACCATTTAATAAAAACTACAAAAAAGACCCAACAATGCTAGAGACTTCACTGTGTGATACCTTAAACCTCTTGCAGTGGAGGCCCATGGGATATATGAAAATGACTTCTTAAGGACATGCAGGTGCTTCATCTACATTGCTTCTGAATGTCTATGACTTTTTACTTTCACTTTTTTAAGTCCTGACTGGTACATGGTGGTGTTTGGGTTTGTTGGAAAAAGTATTATTACACAGTGAATACTCTATCCTTTCTGGGTCTTTCTCCTATATGTTAAGGAGAACAGATACACAATTTTAATATATGGTGAAAGCAGAGATGCCAGATTTCTCACGGGACAGGTAGGGACAAAAAACAAAAGAAAAATGTCTTTAATGCGGAACACCAAGCAGTTCTGCATTAAATGCAAATAGCTCTGTGTTGGCGATTTTTGATTGCCCCGTATGCCGGTATATGAGCCAATCAAAAAATTGCACAGCGGACCCTCTTTTGTTCAAAACAGAAGTAGCTCCATTTTAGGATTTTTTGATTGGCATACGGGCCAATAAAAAAAAAAAAAAAAAAGGAGGCTGTTTCATCAGATTTTAACCGGCAGTCCGGGCATAGCCAGCTTTAGGCACTAGCGAACCCTGCGGTCACTGGGGGTCCCCTGTTCCTGGGGGACCCCAACCACTGCAAGTTATCTTATCTTGATATTTTGTAACATGTCTGTCAAAACAACAAAAGCTAGTACATGAATCTTGCATTTTTAATAAACCAGGTGGGTAAGAACTCTTATTTATATCTCCTTTAAAATTCAAAGATATCGCTGGTTATAGTAGCAGTGTTTTAGAAAGCAACAGCTTTCACAATTCCATTAAATATTTTACCACTGACATAGTGCCTCTGGCTTAGTTAAACCCTGCTGGCAGACATTCTCTCCACTAAAATTAACAACATATCCAGCTTTAGGTACCTGCAATACCCATGGCTGTAAGGGTCCCCCCCCAATCATTCTTGACTGTATGGGGACCCCATAAAAGCTGTGGCTGACTGGGGAAAAATGAGGAGAAAACAAATTTATTAATTTCCTGATTAGGCTGTTTAACCTGAACAGGGCTGTGATATGACTCTGTTAGAATAAAGCTGGCAATGACCATAGGTAAGCACTAGAGAGATCATCATTCCAGCGTGACTGATCTGAATGCATACCTTGGAGTTTAAGAACAGCTCATGCTTTTGATCTTCAGGGATGCTTTTCTCATACAAGGAGTTTTATAAATACTGGCAGAAGAGCAGACACTATAACTCCCAACTTCTTTGCTGAAGGGTTCAGTGCAATACCAATAATACCAGAATAAAGGCTCAAAATGAGGAAAAAGTTTTAAATATTACTTTAATTCAGTTAAAAAGTTAATAGAATAACACATTTTGCATCAACATGCATTTTTATTGCTCAATAAGTATAAAACTCTGATGTCTGGATTTATTGACTGTCCATAGACCTGAATGATTCACAAACAAATCAAACTTTTTATGAAGGACAGAACAAAATTTTGAGCAAAATCAGGGAGGGTGTGTGAAATCAGGAATTGTGACAGGTTTGCATTACTCCTCATTGAGGTAAATAAAAGTGACTTACACCTGCCACTATTTAACTGCTAAACAACAGTCACTGATCTGATGTGCCAGTACCAGTATTACTATGGCTTACACGTGTGTGTGTGTGTGTGTGTGTGTGTGTGTGTGTGTGTGTGTGTGTGTGTGTGTGTGTGTGTGTGTGTGTGTGTGTGTGTAAAAAGTATTGGTGATTTTTATCTGTGAGCACATACCCAGTAATGCCAGGACACGTACATTTTTCTTCTGGGTATCAGTAAAAAATGTAGCTAACAAGTAATTATATTTCAAAACTGAGGTATAAATATATCAAACAACATTTAAACACTTAGATATTCTAAGAATCTGAGGGCTCCCGCTCCCCAAATTATATAAATGGATACAGGGGGGCTCACTTAATCATCCTTGAGTTTGTAGGAGCCCCACAAAAGCTGTTGCTGTTTGGGGAAAAATGAGAAAAAATGTATTAATTTTCTGATTACGCTTTTTAACCTGAACAGGCTAGATATGGCCACCAGTCCTGCTTGGATATGTGTGTACAGGAAGCTGCTGTAAGTTGTGTGTGTGTGTGGGGGGGGGGGGTTGTGTGGTTATCACTTTAATTTTCATTGTAGTCAAACCTTAGTGGTGTGTACATGAGCAGGTTACCATACGTCCGGGTTTCCCTGGACACATCCTTTTTTTGGGCTCCTGTGCGGGTGGTTTTTGAAAATTCTGCGATTTGTCCAGGTTTTAAAACCCGGACAAATTGCAGAATTTTCAAAAAACAGACATCCCTGTTTCTGAGTCTTTCCTCTGCTTTGTTTTTTTTTTTTTATTGGCTCACATACCGGTATACGAGCCAATCAAAAAACGTAGCTCTGTTCAATGCGGAACTGCTTGATGTTCCACACTAAACAGAAGAGTGTCCGCTGTGCGCGTTTTTGATTGGCTCATATACCAGTATACGAGCCAATCAAAAAGCAGAGCTCTGTTCAATGCGGAACAGCTTGATGTTCCGCATTGCACAGACGAGGGTCCGCTGTGCGCGTTTTTGATTGGCTCGTACCCCGGTATACGAGCCAATCAAAAAGTGGAGCTCTGTTCATTGCGGAACAGCTTGATGTTCTGCATTGAAAAGAAGAGGGTCCGCTGTGCGCATTTTTGATTGGCTCGTATACAGGTATACGAGCCAATCAAAAAACGGAGCCCTGTTCAATGTGGAACTGCTTGATGTTCCGCATTGAACAGAAGAGGGTCCGCTGTTCAAGGTTTTGATTGGCTCGTATACTGGCATATGGGCATACGGGCCAATTAAAAATCTCCAAACACGGACCAAGAGGGGGCAAAAAAAAAAAGGTCTTTAGTTTGAGGTTTTAGTCCTACCAGAGTAAAGATCTCAGCCCTAACAGGACGAAATACTCTCCTCTTTTACATACAAACAATTATGGTAACCCTATACATGAGGTCATTATAGCTTGTATTTGGGCTCAGGACAGTGTGGTCATTATTTTCTTTTACTTTTCTCACAGACCTCAGAAATGTACAAAGAAGGTTACTGTAGCTTGTGTAGGGGCAGGATACTGTCTAGGAACAACACAGTAGAATACATTACTGCAGTCATTGTTTCACTTTCCTCACAATCACACTTCAGGAATGCATACAGGTAGCTGCCTTTGACAGTTTGGGTTGAGAAGTGAGGAGGCATGCTATGTATATGTATGTCTGCAGTAACTTGAAATATGACTGTTGCAGTTTGAAGCTATGCTTTCACCCCAGGCTAATACCAGAGTGATGCTTAGGCAGTCTTTTTTTGAGGGGAGGGTTAGAGAGGCAGGCAATTGCCAGATAGGACTTGTGTATCCAGGTAACAACTAGCTTGTTAGTTTTTTTGTTGCTACAATTTTGTCATCTTTGATCATTAAGTCTTGGGTACAACTTATGTCTTTCTTGAAGAAAAAAAAATGACTGAAATTCTTTTCTTACTTGTGTTTTTTATTTAGGTCACCACTGGATTAAAAGGCTGGGAAAATGCTCTAAAATACATCCCAGGACATCTATAACCCATGGCTTCTTAGGCCCTGGCTTATGTGAGTTATTTCCTAAGTGGTTATTATTGTGCTGTCTTGATCAGGAAAGATGTGTTGAAAAGATGCAAGAAAAACTAAAGCTGTACAGCAACACAATTTATTTCACCAATCATAATTACTGTTTAAGTCATCATTGGTTGAAAAAATTGTGTAAAAAGAAAAAAATTCTTTAAAACACACTTCAAAGCATATAGGGAGTTATGGCTTCTTGGAAAAGCTGAAGAGTAGGGCAAAATGAGAGAACTGGAGGGTGTGGGGGTGGTGGTGCTGAAACAATAGGCCTAGGATGGCATTTCACCTAACTCCAGACTTGTACATGAAGTTGCTGCAATGTATCATTGTTGCAACTAAGTGCCAGTAACCGTATATATATCCCTTTGTAAGATGGTCCGACATAGTGTGGTACACAGCCTGTTGTAAGGTAAGAGTACTGTAACTACAGGTCAGTCTGTATGCACTACTCCTAAAACTTTGCAGTATAAACTAAAATGTTGCTTAGGAAGGGTGGCAGTGACAAGGAAATACGTAGAATTGAAGTCCTCAGGGGACCTCCAACTTGATACCTGCTGGGTGCCCCCAAAATGGTAACACTGGCCCTGAGTGCGGGACTCGGAGTCTGGCTGATGATCCTGGGACAGTCCCATGCAAATAGGGATGTCTGGCAACCCTGAGTGAAAGGAATCAGTAGAAAAGCCTTACAGCTATTTAATACAAAAATGTTATCAAAATTTAAGGAGAGAAGCAAAGAAAAGCACCAGATTCCAACTGCAGCCTAATAAAACTCTTAAAAATGTGAAGGAAAAACATCTGGGTGCCTGCAGCTGGAAATATGTAAAATAAACCAAATACAACTCTTTTCCTTGATTGTGGTGGCCATTATATGTTTAGTGAATTGTATTATTAACAAACAGTTCTAGGTATATACAGACAGAAGCCAGAAGATATGGAACAGCACATAACAACTTGTTGGAGTGTGATAAAGTAGTTAGGTAGGAGTTCAAACCCCAGACTTGGTATCTGTGTGTGTGTGCATTTGTGTGCGTGTCTGACTGTGTACAGAGCAATGCCTTTTAGGCTACTCACACTCCTTACAATTCATATACCCATCTTTGGCAAGGCTGCTGATGTCACCCACCTAGAAATACACTTCTGGGAAGGTTGTAGCCCAGTAATCTCTGTAGTGTGTCCTGTAACTGCGTACTCCTATTGTGTGATAAAGGCATTAAGTGGGAGTTCTAACCCAGACCTGTCAACTGTGTGTGTGTGTGTGTGTGTGTGTGTGTGTGTGTGTGTGTGTGTGTGTGTGTGTGTGTGTGTGTGTGTGTGTGTGTGTGTGTGTGCATTTGTGTGCGTGTCTGACTGTGTAGAGAGCAATGCTTTTTAGGGTACTCACACTACTTATAATTCATATACCCAACTTTGGCAAGGCTGCTGATGTCACCCACCTAGAAATACACCTCTGGGAAGGTTGCAGCTCAGTAATCTCCGTAACGCATCCTGTAACTGCATACTGCTGTAGTGTGATAAAGTAGTTAGGTAGGAGTTCAAACCCCAGACTTGGTATCTGTGTGTGTGTGCATTTGTGTGCATGTCTGACTGTGTAGAGAGTAATGCCTTTTAGGGTACTCACACCCCTTACAATTCATATACCCAACTTTGGCAAGTCTGCTGATGTCACCCACCTAGAAATACACCTCTGGGAAGACTGCAGCCCAGTAATCTCCGTAGTGCATCCTGTAACTGCGTACTGGTGTAGTGTGATAAAGTAATTAGGTAGGAGGTCAAACCCCAGACTTGGCAACTGTGTGTGCATTTGTGTGCGTGTCTGTCTGTTTCTGACTGTGTAGAGCGCAATGCCTTTTAGGCTGCTCATACTCCTTACGATTCATATACCCACCTTTGACAAGGCTGCTGATGTCACCCACCTAGAAATACACCTCTGGGAAGGTTGTAGCCCAGTAATCTCTGATGAACATCCTGTAACTGTACTGCTATAGTGTGATAAAGGAGATAGGTGGGAGTTCTAACCCCAGACCTGCCAACTGTGTGTTTGTATGCATGTCTGACTGTGTAGAGGGCAATGCTTTTTAGGGCACTCGCACCCCTTACAATTCATTGACAAGTCTGCTGATGTCACCTATCTAGAAATACACCTCTGCGAAGACTGCAGCCCAGTAATCTCCGTAGTGCATCCCGTAACTGCGTACTGCTGTAGTGTGATAAAGTAATTAGATAGGAGGTCACACCCCAGACTTGGCAACTGTGTGTGTGTCTGACTGTATAGAGAGCAATGCTTTTAAGGGTACACTGCTGATGTCACCCACCTAGAAATACACCTCTGGGAAGGTTGTAGCTCAGTAATCTCCATAGCATGTACTTTAACTGCGTGTCGCTATAGTAAGATAAAGGAGTTAGGTGGGAGCTCTAACCCCAGACCTGCCAAATGTGTGTGTTTGTGTGCATGTGTGACTGTGTAGAGAGCAATGCTTTTTAGGGTACTCACACTCCTTACAATTCATATACCCATCTTTGGCAAGGCTGCTGATGTCACCCACCTAGAAATACACTTCTGGGAAGGTTGTAGCCCAGTAATCTCTGTAATGCGTCCTGTAACTGCGTACTGCTATTGTGTGATAACGGCATTAAGTGGGAGTTCTAACCCGGACCTGTCAACTGTGTGTGTGTGTGTGTGTGTGTGTGTGTGTGTGTGTGTGTGTGTGTGTGTGTGTGTGTGTGTGTGTGTGTGTGTGTGTGTGTGTGTGTGTGTGTGTGTGTGTGCATTTGTGTGCGTGTCTGACTGTGTAGAGAGCAATGCTTTTTAGGGTACTCACACTACTTATAATTCATATAACCAACTTTGGCAAGGCTGCTGATGTCACCCACCTAGAAATACACCTCTGGGAAGGTTGCAGCTCAGTAATCTCCGTACGCATCCTGTAACTGCATACTGCTGTAGTGTGATAAAGTAGTTAGGTAGGAGTTCAAACCCCAGACTTGGTATCTGTGTGTGTGTGCATTTGTGTGCATGTCTGACTGTGTAGAGAGTAATGCCTTTTAGGGTACTCACACCCCTTACAATTCATATACCCAACTTTGGCAAGTCTGCTGATGTCACCCACCTAGAAATACACCTCTGGGAAGACTGCAGCCCAGTAATCTCCGTAGTGCATCCTGTAACTGCGTACTGGTGTAGTGTGATAAAGTAATTAGGTAGGAGGTCAAACCCCAGACTTGGCAACTGTGTGTGCATTTGTGTGTGTGTCTGTCTGTTTCTGACTGTGTAGAGAGCAATGCCTTTTAGGCTGCTCACACTCCTTACGATTCATATACCCACCTTTGACAAGGCTGCTGATGTCACCCACCTAGAAATACACCTCTGGGAAGGTTGTAGCCCAGTAATCTCTGATGAACATCCTGTAACTGTACTGCTATAGTGTGATAAAGGAGTTAGGTGGGAGTTCTAACCCCAGACCTGCCAACTGTGTGTTTGTATGCATGTCAAACTGTGTAGAGAGCAATGCTTTTTAGGGCACTCGCACCCCTTACAATTCATTGACAAGTCTGCTGATGTCACCCGTCTAGAAATACACCTCTGCGAAGACTGCAGCCCAGTAATCTCCGTAGTGCATCCCGTAACTGTGTACTGCTGTAGTGTGATAAAGTAATTAGATAGGAGGTCACACCCCAGACTTGGCAACTGTGTGTGTGTCTGACTGTATAGAGAGCAATGCTTTTAAGGGTACTCACACTCCTTACAATTAATATACCCACCTTTGGCAAGGCTGCTGATGTCACCCACCTAGAAATACACCTCTGGGAAGGTTGTAGCTCAGTAATCTCCGTAGCATGTACTTTAACTGCGTGTCGCTATAGTAAGATAAAGGAGTTAGGTGGGAGCTCTAACCCCAGACCTGCCAAATGTGTGTGTTTGTGTGCAACTTGATACCTGCTGGGTGCCCCCAAAATGGTAACACTGGCCCTGAGTGCGGGACTCGGAGTCTGGCTGATGATCCTGGGACAATCCCACGCAAATAGGGATGTCTGGCAACCCTGAGTGAAAGGAATCAGTAGAAAAGCCTTACAGCTATTTAATACAAAAATGTTATCAAAATTTAAGGAGAGAAGCAAAGAAAAGCACCAGATTCCAACTGCAGCCTAATAAAACTCTTAAAAATGGGAAGGAAAAACATTTGGGTGCCTGCAGCTGGAAATATGTAAAATAAACCAAATACAACTCTTTTCCTTGATTGTGGTGGCCATTATATGTTTAGTGAATTGTATTATTAACAAACAGTTCTAGGTATATACAGACAGAAGCCAGAAGATATGGAACAGCACATAACAACTTGTTGTAGTGTGATAAAGTAGTTAGGTAGGAGTTCAAACCCCAGACTTGGTATCTGTGTGTGTGTGCATTTGTGTGCGTGTCTGACTGTGTTCAGAGCAATGCCTTTTAGGTTACTCACACTCCTTACAATTCATATACCCATCTTTGGCAAGGCTGCTGATGTCACCCACCTAGAAATACACTTCTGGGAAGGTTGTAGCCCAGTAATCTCTGTAGTGCGTCCTGTAACTGCATACTGCTATTGTGTGATAACGGCATTAAGTGGGAGTTCTAACCCGGACCTGTCAACTGTGTGTGTGTGTGTGTGTGTGTGTGTGTGTGTGTGTGTGTGTGTGTGTGTGTGTGTGTGTGTGTGTGTGTGTGTGTGTGCATTTGTGTGCGTGTCTGACTGTGTAGAGAGCAATGCTTTTTAGGGTACTCACACTACTTATAATTCATATACCCAACCTTGGCAAGGCTGCTGATGTCACCCACCTAGAAATACACCTCTGGGAAGGTTGCAGCTCAGTAATCTCCGTAACGCATCCTGTAACTGCATACTGCTGTAGTGTGATAAAGTAGTTAGGTAGGAGTTCAAACCCCAGACTTGGTATCTGTGTGTGTGTGTGCATTTGTGTGCATGTCTGACTGTGTAGAGAGTAATGCCTTTTAGGGTACTCACACCCCTTACAATTCATATACCCAACTTTGGCAAGTCTGCTGATGTCACCCACCTAAAAATACACCTCTGGGAAGACTGCAGCCCAGTAATCTACGTAGTGCATCCTGTAACAGCGTACTGGTGTAGTGTGATAAAGTAATTAGGTAGGAGGTCAAACCCCAGATTTGGCAACTGTGTGTGCATTTGTGTGCGTGTCTGTCTGTTTCTGACTGTGTAGAGAGCAATGCCTTTTAGGCTGCTCACACTCTTTATGATTCATATACCCACCTTTGACAAGGCTGCTGATGTCACCCACCTAGAAATACACCTCTGGGAAGGTTGTAGCCCAGTAATCTCTGATGAACATCCTGTAACTGTACTGCTATAGTGTGATAAAGGAGTTAGGTGGGAGTTCTAACCCCAGACCTGCCAACTGTGTGTTTGTATGCATGTCTGACTGTGTAGAGAGCAATGCTTTTTAGGGCACTCGCACCCCTTACAATTCATTGACAAGTCTGCTGATGTCACCCGTCTAGAAATACACCTCTGCGAAGACTGCAGCCCAGTAATCTCCATAGTGCATCCCGTAACTGCGTACTGCTGTAGTGTGATAAAGTAATTAGATAGGAGGTCACACCCCAGACTTGACAACTGTGTGTGTGTCTGACTGTATAGAGAGCAATGCTTTTAAGGGTACTCACACTCCTTACAATTCATATACCCACCTTTGGCAAGGCTGCTGATGTCACCCACCTAGAAATACACCTCTGGGAAGGTTGTAGCTCAGTAATCTCCGTAGCATGTACTTTAACTGTGTGTCGCTATAGTAAGATAAAGGAGTTAGGTGGGAGCTCTAACCCCAGACCTGCCAAATGTGTGTGTTTGTGTGCATGTCTGACTGTGTAGAGAGCAATGCTTTTTAGGGTACTCACACTCCTTACAATTCATATCCCCAACATTGGCAAGGCTGCTGATGTCACCCACTTAGAAATACACTTCTGGGATGGCTGTACCCAGTAATCTCCGTAGCACATCCTGTAACTGCATATTGCTGTAGTGTGACTTAGAACTGTGGTAGGGTTCCATCCCCACCCATGGCAGTTCTGGATATTTTGTGTGTGTCACTGTCTGTGTAGGGAGCAATACATTTTAGGCAATCACACACAGTACATTTCAAATGCCCTACCTTGGAAAACCTGCTGATGTCATTCATTGTGAAATACATCTTTGGGGAAGGAGCTGTCTAGAAATCCCCATGGTGTGTTCTATAACAGCTCTATGCTGTAGTGTGATATAGAGCTCTGTTATGGGCTCTATACCCACACACTTCGGTTGTGGATATTGTGTGTGTGTCTCACTGTCTGTGTAGGGAGCAATGCATTTTAGGCTAGTCACTCACAGTAAATTTCAAATGCCCTACTTTGGCAATCCTGCTGATGTCAGTCATTGTGAAATAAACCTTTGGGGAAGGAGTACTCCAGTAGTGTCTATGGCACGTACTATAACTGCATAGTGCTGTAGTGTCTATGGCACGTACTATAACTGCATAGTGCTGTAGTGTAAAAAACTAGCTAGGTAGGGGTTCTACTCCCAGTCATGATAGGTGTGTGCATGTTTGTAACTCATAGCATTGGTTGTGACTGTGTGGCCAGTGCGGAGTGGGTTTTGCATATTTCTTATATGGTGTCCCTACTATATATCACAATGTCCACTGTACAGGGATAACAGTTGTGAGATGGCTGAGAGGATGGGGTGCAAAGCCATACCTATACATGTGACATCAAGGCCAGGCAATCACAGTTAACAACCCCAGTATTACCCAGAGCACACTCTCAACCCATGTCTCATGCACACACACATGCCTAGGCAACAGCCAATATGTGGGTAGTACACTGCATATTGGCCACTGATAGTAACTATGGAGTGACTCGTATACTGGCATATGGGCTTACGGGCCAATCAAATATCTCCAAACACGGACCAAGAGGGGGCAAAAAAAAAAAAGGTCTTTAGTTTTAGGTTTTAGTCCTACCAGAGTAAAGATCTCAGCCCTAACAGGACGAAATTCTCTCCTCTTTTACATACAAACAATTATGGTAACCCTATACATGAGGTCATTATAGCTTGTATTTGGGCTCAGGACAGTGTGGTCATTATTTTCTTTTACTTTTCTCACAGACCTCAGAAATGTACAAAGAAGGTTACTGTGGCTTGTGTAGGGGTAGGATACTGTCTAGGAACAACACAGTAGAATACATTACTGCAGTCATTGTTTCACTTTCCTCACAATCACACTTCAGGAATGCATACAGGTAGCTGCCTTTGACAGTTTGGGTTGAGAAGTGAGGAGGCATGCTATGTATATGTATGTCTGCAGTCACTTGAAATATGACTGTTGCAGTTTGAAGCTATGCTTTCACCCCAGGCTAATACCAGAGTGATGCTTAGGCAGTCTTTTTTTGAGGGGGAGGGTTAGAGAGGCAGGCAATTGCCAGATAGGACTTGTGTATCCAGGTAACAACTAGCTTGTTAGTTTTTTTGTTGCTACAATTTTGTCATCTTTGATCATTAAGTCGTGGGTACAACTTATGTCTTTCTTGAAGAAAAAAAAAATGACTGAAATTCTTTTCTTACTTGTGTTTTTTATTTAGGTCACCACTGGATTAAAAGGCTGGGAAAATGCTCTAAAATACATCCCAGGACATCTATAACCCATGGCTTCTTAGGCCCTGGCTTATGTGAGTTATTTCCTAAGTGGTTATTATTGTGCTGTCTTGATCAGGAAAGATGTGTTGAAAAGATGCAAGAAAAACTAAAGCTGTACAGCAACACAATTTATTTCGCCAATCATAATTACTGTTTAAGTCATCATTGGTTGAAAAAATTGTGTAAAAAGAAAAAAATTCTTTAAAACACACTTCAAAGCATATAGGGAGTTATGGCTTCTTGAAAAAGCTGAAGAGTAAGGCAAAATGAGAGAACTGGAGGGTGTGGGGGTGGTGGTGCTGAAACAATAGGTCTAGGATGCCATTTGTCCTAACTCCAGACTTGTACATGAAGTTGCTGCAATGTATCATTGTTGCAACTAAGTGCCAGTAACCGTATATATATCCCTTTGTAAGATGGTCCGACATAGTGTGGTACACAGCCTGTTGTAAGGTAAGAGTACTGTAACTACAGGTCAGTCTGTATGCACTACTCCTAAAACTTTGCAGTATAAACTAAAATGTTGCTTAGGAAGGGTGGCAGTGACAAGGAAATACGTAGAATTGAAGTCCTCAGGGGACCCCCAACTTGATACCTGCTGGGTGCCCCCAAAATGGTAACACAAATGCTGGGACAGTCCCACGCAAATAGGGATGTCTGGCAACCCTGAGTGAAAGGAATCAGTAGAAAAGCCTTACAGCTATTTAATACAAAACTGTTATCAAAATTTAAGGAGAGAAGCAAAGAAAAGCACCAGATTCCAACTGCAGCCTAATAAAACTCTTAAAAATGGGAAGGAAAAACATCTGGGTGCCTGCAGCTGGAAATATGTAAAATAAACCAAATACAACTCTTTTCCTTGATTGTGGTGGCCATTATATGTTTAGTGAATTGTATTATTAACAAACAGTTCTAGGTATATACAGACAGAAGCCAGAAGATATGGAACAGCACATAACAACTTGTTGTAGTGTGATAAAGTAGTTAGGTAGGAGTTCAAACCCCAGACTTGGTATCTGTGTGTGTGTGCATTTGTGTGCGTGTCTGACTGTGTACAGAGCAATGCCTTTTAGGCTACTCACACTCCTTACAATTCATATACCCATCTTTGGCAAGGCTGCTGATGTCACCCACCTAGAAATACACTTCTGGGAAGGTTGTAGCCCAGTAATCTCTGTAGTGCGTCCTGTAACTGCGTACTGCTATTGTGTGATAACGGCATTAAGTGGGAGTTCTAACCCGGACCTGTCAACTGTGTGTGTGTGTGTGTGTGTGTGTGTGTGTGTGTGTGTGTGTGTGTGTGTGTGTGTGTGTGTGTGTGTGTGTGTGTGTGTGTGTGTGTGTGTGTGCATTTGTGTGCGTGTCTGACTGTGTAGAGAGCAATGCTTTTTAGGGTACTCACACTACTTATAATTGATATACCCAACTTTGGCAAGGCTGCTGATGTCACCCACCTAGAAATACACCTCTGGGAAGGTTGCAGCTCAGTAATCTCCGTAACGCATCCTGTAACTGCATACTGCTGTAGTGTGATAAAGTAGTTAGGTAGGAGTTCAAACCCCAGACTTGGTATCTGTGTGTGTGTGCATTTGTGTGCATGTCTGACTGTGTAGAGAGTAATGCCTTTTAGGGTACTCACACCCCTTACAATTCATATACCCAACTTTGGCAAGTCTGCTGATGTCACCCACCTAAAAATACACCTCTGGGAAGACTGCAGCCCAGTAATCTCCGTAGTGCATCCTGTAACTGCGTACTGGTGTAGTGTGATAAAGTAATTATGTAGGAGGTCAAACCCCAGACTTGGCAACTGTGTGTGCATTTGTGTGCGTGTCTGTCTGATTCTGACTGTGTAGAGAGCAATGCCTTTTAGGCTGCTCACACTCCTTACGATTCATATACCCACCTTTGACAAGGCTGCTGATGTCACCCACCAAGAAATACACCTCTGGGAAGGTTGTAGCCCAGTAGTCTCTGATGAACATCCTGTAACAGTACTGCTATAGTGTGATAAAGGAGTTAGGTGGGAGTTCTAACCCCAGACCTGCCAACTGTGTGTTTGTATGCATGTCTGACTGTGTAGAGAGCAATGCTTTTTAGGGCACTCGCACCCCTTACAATTCATTGACAAGTCTGCTGATGTCACCCGTCTAGAAATACACCTCTGCGAAGACTGCAGCCCAGTAATCTCCGTAGTGCATCCCGTAACTGCGTACTGCTGTAGTGTGATAAAATAATTAGATAGGAGGTCACACCCCAGACTTGACAACTGTGTGTGTGTCTGACTGTATAGAGAGCAATGCTTTTAAGGGTACTCACATTCCTTACAATTCATATACCCACCTTTGGCAAGCTGCTGATGTCACCCACCTAGAAATACACCTCTGGGAAGGTTGTAGCTCAGTAATCTCCGTAGCATGTACTTTAACTGTGTCCGTAGCATGTACTTTAACTGTGTGTCGCTATAGTAAGATAATGGAGTTAGGTGGGAGCTCTAACCCCAGACCTGCCAAATGTGTGTGTTTGTGTGCATGTCTGACTGTGTAGAGAGCAATGCTTTTTAGGGTACTCACACTCCTTACAATTCATATCCCCAACATTGGCAAGGCTGCTGATGTCACCCACTTAGAAATACACCTCTGGGATGGCTGTACCCAGTAATCTCCGTAGCACATCCTGTAACTGCATATTGCTGTAGTGTGACTTAGAACTGTGGTAGGGTTCCATCCCCACCCATGGCAGTTCTGGATATTTTGTGTGTGTCACTGTCTGTGTAGGGAGCAATACATTTTAGGCAATCACACACAGTACATTTCAAATGCCCTACCTTGGAAAACCTGCTGATGTCATTCATTGTGAAATACATTTTTGGGGAAGGAGCTGTCTAGTAATCCCCATGGTGTGTTCTATAACATCTCTATGCTGTAGTGTGATTTAGAGCTCTGTTACGGGCTCTATACCCACACACGTCGGTTGTGGATATTTTGTGTGTGTCTCACTGTCTGTGTAGGGAGCAATGCATTTTAGGCTAGTCACTCACAGTAAATTTCAAATGCCCTACTTTGGCAATCCTGCTGATGTCAGTCATTGTGAAATAAACCTTTGGGGAAGGAGTACTCCAGTAGTGTCTATGGCACGTACTATAACTGCATAGTGCTGTAGTGTAAAAAACTAGCTAGGTAGGGGTTCTACTCCCAGTCATGACAGGTGTGTGTATCTTTGTAACTCGTAGCATTGGTTGTGACTGTGTGGCCAGTGCGGAGTGGGTTTTGCATATTTCTTATATGGTGTCCCTACTATATATCACAATGTCCACTGTACAGGGATAACAGTTGTGAGATGGCTGAGAGGATGGGGTGCAAAGCCATACCTATACATGTGACATCAAGGCCAGGCAATCACAGTTAACAACCCCAGTATTACCCAGAGCACACTCTCAACCCATGTCTCATGCACACACACATGCCTAGGCAACAGCCAATATGTGGGTAGTACACTGCATATTGGCCACTGATAGTAACTATGGAGTGACTCGTATACTGGCATATGGGCATACGGGCCAATCAAAAATCTCCAAACACGGACCAAGAGGGGGCAAAAAAAAAAAATGTCTTTAGTTTTAGATTTTAGTCCTACCAGAGTAAAGATCTCAGCCCTAACAGGACGAAATACTCTCCTCTTTTACATACAAACAATTATGGTAACCCTATACATGAGGTCATTATAGCTTGTATTTGGGCTCAGGACAGTGTGGTCATTATTTTCTTTTACTTTTCTCACAGACCTCGGAAATGTACAAAGAAGGTTACTGTGGCTTGTGTAGGGGCAGGATACTGTCTAGGAACAACACAGTAGAATACATTACTGCAGTCATTGTTTCACTTTCCTCACAATCACACTTCAGGAATGCATACAGGCAGCTGCCTTTGACAGTTTGGGTTGAGAAGTGAGGAGGCATGCTATGTATATGTATGTCTGCAGTCACTTGAAATATGACTGTTGCAGTTTGAAGCTATGCTTTCACCCCAGGCTAATACCAGAGTGATGCTTAGGCAGTCTTTTTTTGAGGGGGAGGGTTAGAGAGGAAGGCAATTGCCAGATAGGACTTGTGTATCCAGGTAACAACTAGCTTGTTAGTTTTTTTGTTGCTACAATTTTGTCATATTTGATCATTAAGTCTTGGGTACAACTTATGTCTTTCTTGAAGAAAAAAAAATGACTGAAATTCTTTTCTTACTTGTGTTTTTTATTTAGGTCACCACTGGATTAAAAGGCTGGGAAATGCTGTAAAATACATCCCAGGACATCTATAACCCATGGCTTCTTAGGCCCTGGCTTATGTGAGTTATTTCCTAAGTGGTTATTATTGTGCTGTCTTGATCAGGAAAGATGTGTTGAAAAGATGCAAGAAAAACTAAAGCTGTACAGCAACACAATTTATTTCGCCAATCATAATTTCTGTTTAAGTCATCATTGGTTGAAAAAATTGTGTAAAAAGAAAAAAATTCTTTAAAACACACTTCAAAGCATATAGGGAGTTATGGCTTCTTGAAAAAGCTGAAGAGTAAGGCAAAATGAGAGAAAAGGAAGAAAAAAGTAGTGTGCATAGTATGGGGAGCCCAGGATGGAGGAAAATGGGAAGACTGGAGGGTGTGGGGGTGGTGGTGCTGAAACAATAGGTCTAGGATGCCATTTTACCTAACTCCAGACTTGTACATGAAGTTGCTGCAATGTATCATTGTTGCAACTAAGTGCCAGTAACCGTATATATATCCCTTTGTAAGATGGTCCGACATAGTGTGGTACACAGCCTGTTGTAAGGTAAGAGTACTGTAACTACAGGTCAGTCTGTATGCACTACTCCTAAAACTTTGCAGTATAAACTAAAATGTTGCTTAGGAAGGGTGGCAGTGACAAGGAAATACGTAGAATTGAAGTCCTCAGGGGACCCCCAACTTGATACCTGCTGGGTGCCCCCAAAATGGTAACACTGGCCCTGAGTGCGGGACTCGGAGTCTGGCTGATGATCCTGGGACAGTCCCACGCAAATAGGGATGTCTGGCAACCCTGAGTGAAAGGAATCAGTAGAAAAGCCTTACAGCTATTTAATACAAAAATGTTATCAAAATTTAAGGAGAGAAGCAAAGAAAAGCACCAGATTCCAACTGCAGCCTAATAAAACTCTTAAAAATGGGAAGGAAAAACATCTGGTGCCTGCAGCTGGAAATATGTAAAATAAACCAAATACAACTCTTTTCCTTGATTGTGGTGGCCATTATATGTTTAGTGAATTGTATTATTAACAAACAGTTCTAGGTATATACAGACAGAAGCCAGAAGATATGGAACAGCACATAACAACTTGTTGTAGTGTGATAAAGTAGTTAGGTAGGAGTTCAAACCCCAGACTTGGTATCTGTGTGTGCGTGCATTTGTGTGCGTGTCTGACTGTGTACAGAGCAATGCCTTTTAGGCTACTCACACTCCTTACAATTCATATACCCATCTTTGGCAAGGCTGCTGATGTCACCCACCTAGAAATACACTTCTGGAAAGATTGTAGCCCAGTAATCTCTGTAGTGCATCCTGTAACTGCGTACTGCTATTGTGTGATAACGGCATTAAGTGGGAGTTCTAACTCGGACCTGTCAACTGTGTGTGTGTGTGTGTGTGTGTGTGTGTGTGTGTGTGTGTGTGTGTGTGTGTGTGTGTGTGTGTGTGTGTGTGTGTGTGCATTTGTGTGCGTGTCTGACTGTGTAGAGAGCAATGCTTTTTAGGGTACTCACACTACTTATAATTCATATACCCAACTTTGGCAAGGCTGCTGATGTCACCCACCTAGAAATACACCTCTGGGAAGGTTGCAGCTCAGTAATCTCCGTAACGCATCCTGTAACTGCATACTGCTGTAGTGTGATAAAGTAGTTAGGTAGGAGTTCAAACCCTAGACTTGGTATCTGTGTGTGTGTGCATTTGTGTGCATGTCTGACTGTGTAGAGAGTAATGCCTTTTAGGGTACTCACACCCCTTACAATTCATATACCCAACTTTGGCAAGTCTGCTGATGTCACCCACCTAGAAATACACCTCTGGGAAGGTTGCAGCTCAGTGATCTCCGTAACGCATCCTGTAACTGCATACTGCTGTAGTGTGATAAAGTAGTTCGGTAGGAGTTCAAACCCCAGACTTGGTATCTGTGTGTGTGTGCATTTGTGTGCATGTCTGACTGTGTAGAGAGTAATGCCTTTTAGGCTGCTCACACTCCTTACGATTCATATACCCACCTTTGACAAGGCTGCTGATGTCACCCACCTAGAAATACACCTCTGGGAAGGTTGTAGCCCAGTAATCTCTGATGAACATCCTGTAACTGTACTGCTATAGTGTGATAAAGGAGTTAGGTGGGAGTTCTAACCCTAGACCTGCCAACTGTGTGTTTGTATGCATGTCTGACTGTGTAGAGAGCAATGCTTTTTAGGGCACTCGCACCCCTTACAATTCATTGACAAGTCTGCTGATGTCACCCGTCTAGAAATACACCTCTGCGAAGACTGCAGCCCAGTAATCTCCGTAGTGCATCCCGTAACTGCGTTCTGCTGTAGTGTGATAAAGTAATTAGATAGGAGGTCACACCCCAGACTTGGCAACTGTGTGTGTGTCTGACTGTATAGAGAGCAATGCTTTTAAGGGTACTCACACTCCTTACAATTCATATACCCACCTTTGGCAAGGCTGCTGATGTCACCCACCTAGAAATACACCTCTGGGAAGGTTGTAGCTCAGTAATCTCCGTAGCATGTACTTTAACTGCGTGTCGCTATAGTAAGATAAAGGAGTTAGGTCGGAGCTCTAACCCCAGACCTGCCAAATGTGTGTGTTTGTGTGCATGTCTGACTGTGTAGAGAGCAATGCTTTTTAGGGTACTCACACTCCTTACAATTCATATCCCCAACATTGGCAAGGCTGCTGATGTCACCCACTTAGAAATACACCTCTGGGATGGCTGTACCCAGTAATCTCCGTAGCGCATCCTGTAACTGCATATTGCTGTAGTGTGACTTAGAACTGTGGTAGGGTTCCATCCCCACCCATGGCAGTTCTGGATATTTTGTGTGTGTCACTGTCTGTGTAGGGAGCAATACATTTTAGGCAATCACACACAGTACATTTCAAATGCCCTACCTTGGAAAACCTGCTGATGTCATTCATTGTGAAATACATCTTTGGGGAAGGAGCTGTCTAGTAATCCCCATGGTGTGTTCTATAACAGCTCTATGCTGTAGTGTGATATAGAGCTCTGTTATGGGTTCTATACCCACACACGTCGGTTGTGGATATTTTGTGTGTGTCTCACTGTCTGTGTAGGGAGCAATGCATTTTAGGCTAGTCACTCACAGTAAATTTCAAATGCCCTACTTTGGCAATCCTGCTGATGTCAGTCATTGTGAAATAAACCTTTGGGGAAGGAGTACTCCAGTAGTGTCTATGGCACGTACTATAACTACATAGTGCTGTAGTGTAAAAAACTAGCTAGGTAGGGGTTCTACTCCCAGTCATGACAGGTGTGTGCATGTTTGTAACTCGTAGCATTGGTTGTGACTGTGTGGCCAGTGCGGAGTGGGTTTTGCATATTTCTTATATGGTGTCCCTACTATATATCACAATGTCCACTGTACAGGGATAACAGTTGTGAGATGGCTGAGAGGATGGGGTCCAAAGCCATACCTATACATGTGACATCAAGGCCAGGCAATCACAGTTAACAACCCCAGTATTACCAAGAGCACACTCTCAACCCATGTCTCATGCACACACACATGCCTAGGCAACAGCCAATATGTGGGTAGTACACTGCATATTGGCCACTGATAGTAACTATGGAGTAACTCGTATACTGGCATATGGGCATACGGGCCAATCAAAAATCTCCAAACACGGACCAAGAGGGGGCAAAAAAAAAAAAAAAGGTCTTTAGTTTTAGGTTTTAGTCCTAGCAGAGTAAAGATCTCAGCCCTAACAGGACGAAATACTCTCCTCTTTTACATACAAACAATTATGGTAACCCTATACATGAGGTCATTATAGCTTGCATTTGGGCTCAGGACAGTGTGGTCATTATTTTCTTTTACTTTTCTCACAGACCTCAGAAATGTACAAAGAAGGTTACTGTGGCTTGTGTAGGGGCAGGATACTGTCTAGGAACAACACAGTAGAATACATTACTGCAGTCATTGTTTCACTTTCCTCACAATCACACTTCAGGAATGCATACAGGTAGCTGCCTTTGACAGTTTGGTTTGAGAAGTGAGGAGGCATGCTATGTATATGTATGTCTGCAGTCACTTGAAATATGACTGTTGCAGTTTGAAGCTATGCTTTCACCCCAGGCTAATACCAGAGTGATGCTTAGGCAGTCTTTTTTTGAGGGGGAGGGTTAGAGAGGCAGGCAATTGCCAGATAGGACTTGTGTATCCAGGTAACAACTAGCTTGTTAGTTTTTTTGTTGCTACAATTTTGTCATCTTTGATCATTAAGTCTTGGGTACAACTTATGTCTTTCTTGAAGAAAAAAAAATGACTGAAATTCTTTTCTTACTTGTGTTTTTTATTTAGGTCACCACTGGATTAAAAGGCTGGGAAAATGCTCTAAAATACATCCCAGGACATCTATAACCCATGGCTTCTTAGGCCCTGGCTTATGTGAGTTATTTCCTAAGTGGTTATTATTGTGCTGTCTTGATCAGGAAAGATGTGTTGAAAAGATGCAAGAAAAACTAAAGCTGTACAGCAACACAATTTATTTCGCCAATCATAATTTCTGTTTAAGTCATCATTGGTTGAAAAAATTGTGTAAAAAGAAAAAAATTCTTTAAAACACACTTCAAAGCATATAGGGAGTTATGGCTTCTTGAAAAAGCTGAAGAGTAAGGCAAAATGAGAGAAAAGGAAGAAAAAAGTAGTGTGCATAGTATGGGGAGCCCAGGATGGAGGAAAATGGGAACACTGGAGGGTGTGGGGGGTGGTGGTGCTGAAACAATAGGTCTAGGATGCCATTTCACCTAACTCCAGACTTGTACATGAAGTTGCTGCAATGTATCATTGTTGCAACTAAGTGCCAGTAACCGTATATATATCCCTTTGTAAGATGGTCCGACATAGTGTGGTACACAGCCTGTTGTAAGGTAAGAGTACTGTAACTACAGGTCAGTCTGTATGCACTACTCCTAAAACTTTGCAGTATAAACTAAAATGTTGCTTAGGAAGGGTGGCAGTGACAAGGAAATACGTAGAATTGAAGTCCTCAGGGGACCCCCAACTTGATACCTGCTGGGTGCCCCCAAAATGGTAACACTGGCCCTGAGTGCGGGACTCGGAGTCTGGCTGATGATCCTGGGACAGTTCCACGCAAATAGGGATGTCTGGCAACCCTGAGTGAAAGGAATCAGTAGAAAAGCCTTACAGCTATTTAATACAAAAATGTTATCAAAATTAAAGGAGAGAAGCAAAGAAAAGCACCAGATTCCAACTGCAGCCTAATAAAACTCTTAAAAATGGGAAGGAAAAACATCTGGGTGCCTGCAGCTGGAAATATGTAAAATAAACCAAATACAACTCTTTTCCTTGATTGTGGTGGCCATTATATGTTTAGTGAATTGTATTATTAACAAACAGTTCTAGGTATATACAGACAGAAGCCAGAAGATATGGAACAGCACATAACAACTTGTTGTAGTGTGCTAAAGTAGTTAGGTAGGAGTTCAAACCCCAGACTTGGTATCTGTGTGTGTGTGCATTTGTGTGCGTGTCTGACTGTGTACAGAGCAATGCCTTTTAGGCTACTCACACTCCTTACAATTCATATACCCATCTTTGGCAAGGCTGCTGATGTCACCCACCTAGAAATACACTTCTGGGAAGGTTGTAGCCCAGTAATCTCTGTAGTGCGTCCTGTAACTGCGTACTGCTATTGTGTGATAACGGCATTAAGTGGGAGTTCTAACCTGGACCTGTCAACTGTGTGTGTGTGTGTGTGTGGGTGTGTGTGTGTGTGTGTGTGTGTGTGTGTGTGTGTGTGTGTGTGTGTGTGTGTGTGTGTGTGTGTGTGTGTGTGTGTGTGTGTGTGTGTGTGTGCGTGCATTTGTGTGCGTGTCTGACTTTAGGGTACTCACACTACTTATAATTCATATACCCAACTTTGGCAAGGCTGCTGATGTCACCCACCTAGAAATACACCTCTGGGAAGGTTGTAGCCCAGTAATCTCTGATGAACATCCTGTAACTGTACTGCTATAGTGTGATAAAGGAGTTAGGTGGGAGTTATAACCCCAGACCTGCCAACTCTGTTTTTGTATGCATGTCTGACTGTGTAGAGAGCAATGCTTTTTAGGGCACTCGCACCTCTTACAATTCATTGACAAGTCTGCTGATGTCACCCGTCTAGAAATACACCTCTGCGAAGACTGCAGCCGAGAAATCTCCGTAGTGCATCCCGTAACTGCGTACTGCTGTAGTGTGATAAAGTAATTAGATAGGAGGTCACACCCCAGACTTGGCAACTGTGTGTGTGTCTGACTGTATAGAGAGCAATGCTTTTAAGGGTACTCACACTCCTTAAAATTCATATACCCACCTTTGGCAAGGCTGCTGATGTCACCCACCTAGAAATACACCTCTGGGAAGGTTGTAGCTCAGTAATCTCCGTAGCGTGTCGCTACAGTAAGATAAAGGAGTTAGGTGGGAGCTCTAACCCCAGACCTGCCAAATGTGTGTGTTTGTGTGCATGTCTGACTGTGTAGAGAGCAATGCTTTTTAGGGTACTCACACTCCTTACAATTCATATCCCCAACATTGGCAAGGCTGCTGATGTCACCCACTTAGAAATACACCTCTGGGATGGCTGTACCCAGTAATCTCCGTAGCGCATCCTGTAACTGCATATTGCTGTAGTGTGACTTAAAACTGTGGTAGGGTTCCATCCCCACCCATGGCAGTTCTGGATATTTTGTGTGTGTCACTGTCTGTGTAGGGAGCAATACATTTTAGGCAATCACACACAGTACATTTCAAATGCCCTACCTTGGAAAACCTGCTGATGTCATTCATTGTGAAATACATCTTTGGGGAAGGAGCTGTCTAGTAATCCCCATGGTGTGTTCTATAACAGCTCTATGCTGTAGTGTGATATAGAGCTCTGTTATGGGTTCTATACCCACACACGTCAGTTGTGGATATTTTGTGTGTGTCTCACTGTCTGTGTAGGGAGCAATGCATTTTAGGCTAGTCACTCACAGTAAATTTCAAATGCCCTACTTTGGCAATCCTGCTGATGTCAGTCATTGTGAAATAAACCTTTGGGGAAGGAGTACTCCAGTAGTGTCTATGGCACGTACTATAACTGCATAGTGCTGTAGTGTAAAAAACTAGCTAGGTAGGGGTTCTACTCCCAGTCATGACAGGTGTGTGTATCTTTGTAACTCGTAGCATTGGTTGTGACTGTGTGGCCAGTGCGGAGTGGGTTTTGCATATTTCTTATATGGTGTCCCTACTATATATCACAATGTCCACCGTACAGGGATAACAGTTGTGAGATGGCTGAGAGGATGGGGTGCAAAGCCATACCTATACATGTGACATCAAGGCCAGGCAATCATAGTTAACAACCCCAGTATTACCCAGAGCACACTCTCAACCCATGCCTCATGCACACACACATGCCTAGGCAATAGCCAATATGTGGGTAGTACACTGCATATTGGCCACTGATAGTAACTATGGAGTGACTCGTATACTGGCATATGGGCATACGGGCCAATCAAAAATCTCCAAACACGGACCAAGAGGGGGCAAAAAAAAAAAAAAAAGGTCTTTAGTTTTAGGTTTTAGTCCTACCAGAGTAAAGATCTCAGCCCTAACAGGACGAAATACTCTCCTCTTTTACATACAAACAATTATGGTAACCCTTTACATGAGGTCATTATAGCTTGTATTTGGGCTCAGAACAGTGTGGTCATTATTTTCTTTTACTTTTCTCACAGACCTCAGAAATGTACAAAGAAGGTTACTGTGGCTTGTGTAGGGGCAGGATACTGTCTAGGAACAACACAGTATAATACATTACTGCAGTCATTGTTTCACTTTCCTCACAATCACACTTCAGGAATGCATACAGGTAGCTGCCTTTGACAGTTTGGGTTGAGAAGTGAGGAGGCATGCTATGTATATGTATGTCTGCAGTCACTTGAAATATGACTGTTGCAGTTTGAAGCTATGCTTTCACCCCAGGCTAATACCAGAGTGATGCTTAGGCAGTCTTTTTTTGAGGGGGAGGGTTAGAGAGGCAGGCAATTGCCAGATAGGACTTGTGTATTCAGGTAACAACTAGCTTGTTAGTTTTTTTGTTGCTACAATTTTGTCATCTTTGATCATTAAGTCTTGGGTACAACTTATGTCTTTCTTGAAGAAAAAAAAAATGACTGAAATTCTTTTCTTACTTGTGTTTTTTATTTAGGTCACCACTGGATTAAAAGGCTGGGAAAATGCTCTAAAATACATCCCAGGACATCTATAACCCATGGCTTCTTAGGCCCTGGCTTATGTGAGTTATTTCCTAAGTGGTTATTATTGTGCTGTCTTGATCAGGAAAGATGTGTTGAAAAGATGCAAGAAAAACTAAAGCTGTACAGCAACACAATTTATTTCGCCAATCATAATTTCTGTTTAAGTCATCATTGGTTGAAAAAATTGTGTAAAAAGAAAAAAATTCTTTAAAACACACTTCAAAGCATATAGGGAGTTATGACTTCTTGAAAAAGCTGAAGAGTAAGGCAAAATGAGAGAAAATGAAGAAAAAAGTAGTGTGCATAGTATGGGGAGCCCAGGATGGAGGAAAATGGGAAGAATGGAGGGTGTGGGGGGTGGTGGTGCTGAACCAATAGGTCTAGGATGCCATTTCACCTAACTCCAGACTTGTACATGAAGTTGCTGCAATGTATCATTGTTGCAACTAAGTGCCAGTAACCGTATATATATCCCTTTGTAAGATGGTCCGACATAGTGTGGTACACAGCCTGTTGTAAGGTAAGAGTACTGTAACTACAGGTCAGTCTGTATGCACTACTCCTAAAACTTTGCAGTATAAACTAAAATGTTGCTTAGGAAGGGTGGCAGTGAGGAAATACGTAATTGAAGTCCTCAGGGGACCCCAACTTGATACCTGCTGGGTGCCCCCAAAATGGCAACACTGGCCCTGAGTGCGGGACTCGGAGTCTGGCTGATGATCCTGGAACAGTCCCACGCAAATAGGGATGTCTGGCAACCCTGAGTGAAAGGAATCAGTAGAAAAGCCTTACAGCTATTTAATACAAAAATGTTATCAAAATTTAAGGAGAGAAGCAAAGAAAAGCATCAGATTCCAACTGCAGCCTAATAAAACTCTTAAAAATGGGAAGGAAAAACATCTGGGTGCCTGCAGCTGGAAATATGTAAAATAAACCAAATACAACTCTTTTCCTTGATTGTGGTGGCCATTATATGTTTAGTGAATTGTATTTTTAACAAACAGTTCTAGGAATATAGAGACAGAAGCCAGAAGATATGGAACAGCACATAACAACTTGTTGGAGTGTGATAAAGTAGTTAGGTAGGAGTTCAAACCCCAGACTTGGTATCTGTGTGTGTGTGCATTTGTGTGCATGTCTGACTGTGTACAGAGCAATGCCTTTTAGGCTACTCACACTCCTTACAATTCATATAACCATCTTTGGCAAGGCTGCTGATGTCACCTACCTAGAAATACACTTCTGGGAAGGTTGTAGCCCAGTAATCTCTGTAGTGTGTCCTGTAACTGCGTACTGCTATTGTGTGATAACGGCATTAAGTGGGAGTTCTAACCCGGACCTGTCAACTGTGTGTGTGTGTATGTGTGTGTGTGTGTGTGTATGTGTGTGTGTGTGTGTGTGTGTGTGTGTGTGTGTGCATTTGTGTGCGTGTCTGACTGTGTAGAGAGCAATGCTTTTTAGGGTACTCACACTACTTATAATTCATATACCCAACTTTGGCAAGGCTGCTGATGTCACCCACCTAGAAATACACCTCTGGGAAGGTTGCAGCTCAGTAATCTCCGTAACGCATCCTGCAACTGCATACTGCTGTAGTGTGATAAAGTAGTTAGGTAGGAGTTCAAACCCCAGACTTGGTATGTGTGTGTGTGTGCATTTGTGTGCATGTCTGACTGTGTAGAGAGTAATGCCTTTTAGGGTACTCACACCCCTTACAATTCATATACCCAACTTTGGCAAGTCTGCTGATGTCACCCACCTAGAAATACACCTCTGGGAAGACTGCAGCCCAGTAATCTCTGTAGTGCATCCTGTAACTGCGTACTGGTGTAGTGTGATAAAGTAATTAGGTAGGAGGTCAAACCCCAGACTTGGCAACTGTGTGTGCATTTGTGTGCGTGTCTGTCTGTTTCTGACTGTGTAGAGAGCAATGCCTTTTAGGCTGCTCACACTCCTTACGATTCATATACCCACCTTTGACAAGGCTGCTGATGTCACCCACCTAGAAATACACCTCTGGGAAGGTTGTAGCCCAGTAATCTCTGATGAACATCCTGTAACTGTACTGCTATAGTGTGATAAAAGAGTTAGGTGGGAGTTCTAACCCCAGACCTGCCAACTGTGTGTTTGTATGCATGTCTAACTGTGTAGAGAGCAATGCTTTTTAGGGCACTCGCACCCCTTACAATTCATTGACAAGTCTGCTGATGTCACCCATCTAGAAATACACCTCTGCGAAGACTGCAGCCCAGTAATCTCCGTAGTGCATCCCGTAACTGCGTACTGCTGTAGTGTGATAAAGTAATTAGATAGGAGGTCACACCCCAGACTTGGCAACTGTGTGTGTGTCTGACTGTATAGAGAGCAATGCTTTTTAGGGTACTCACACTCCTTACAATTCATATACCCACCTTTGGCAAGGCTGCTGATGTCACCCTCCTAGAAATACACCTCTGGGAAGGTTGTAGCTCAGTAATCTCCGTAGCATGTACTTTAACTGAGTGTCACTATAGTAAGATAAAGGAGTTAGGTGGGAGCTCTAACCCCAGACCTGCCAAATGTGTGTGTTTGTGTGCATGTCTGACTGTGTAGAGAGCAATGCTTTTTAGGGTACTCACACTCCTTACAATTCATATCCCCAATATTGGCAAGGCTGCTGATGTCACCCACTTAGAAATACACCTCTGGGATGGCTGTACCCAGTAATCTCCGTAGCGCATCCTGTAACTGCATATTGCTGTAGTGTGACTTAGAACTGTGGTAGGGTTCCATCTCCACCCATGGCAGTTCTGGATATTTTGTGTATGTCACTGTCTGTGTAGGGATCAATACATTTTAGGCAATCACACACAGTACATTTCAAATGCCCTACCTTGGAAAACCTGCTGATGTCATTCATTGTGAAATACATCTTTGGGGAAGGAGCTGTCTAGTAATCCCCATGGTGTGTTCTATAACAACTCTATGCTGTAGTGTGATATAGAGCTCTGTTATGGGTTCTATACCCCCACACGTCGGTTGTGGATATTTTGTGTGTGTCTCACTGTCTGTGTAGGGAGCAATGCATTTTAGGCTAGTCACTCACAGTAAATTTCAAATGCCCTACTTTGGCAATCCTGCTGATGTCAGTCATTGTGAAATAAACCTTTGGGGAAGGAGTACTCCAGTAGTGTCTATGGCATGTACTATAACTTCATAGTGCTGTAGTGTAAAAAACTAGCTAGGTAGGGGTTCTACTCCCAGTCATGACAGGTGAGTGCATGTTTGTAACTCATAGCATTGGTTGTGACTGTGTGGCCAGTGCGGAGTGGATTTTGCATATTTCTTATATGGTGTCCCTACTATATATCACAATGTCCACCATACAGGGATAACAGTTGTAAGATGGCTGAGAGGATGGGGTGCAAAGCCATACCTATACATGTGACATCAAGGCCAGGCAATCACAGTTAACAACTCCAGTATTACCCAGAGCACACTCTCAACCCATGTCTCATGCACACACACATGCCTAGGCAACAGCCAATATGTGGGTAGTACACTGCATATTGGCCACTGATAGTAACTATGGAGTGACTACAGAGAGCATGTCACCCTGTCCATCTGTCCAATATGCACATTCGTGCAGACAGTGCACCTCCCCAATGGACACCTGCACCACCTGTGGTGCCATCATGTGACCCACAATGGACATACCATGCCTGACAACATGCCCTCTATGGACAGATGCCACTGACACCAGGGAATGCTGTTAGCATGCTCTCAATGTAGGTGCCAGATAAACCTGCTGGACATTACCAGTTCCCGATGCAGGTGGGCAGGACTGTCACATCTGATGATAATCTGTGTTCACAACATTGGCCAGACACCCCAGGTGCAGTTCCACATGTCACTGTACATGCATGTGGGAGGTGTGCACATCCCAGACACTGTCCATGTCATGAACTAAGGACCAGATACATGGCAAGTGATGCACAGCATTGGCCACACAAAATAGTCACCCAGGTGACTGGATGGGAGATACAATACCCACCTGTGTGGGCAAATGCAGACACTACAGCCCTGAGCCACAATGCAGACCATTATCATGTGGCCTTATGCCAAGGTACACCCATCGCCTAGCCTTGTACACCCGTCTGGCACAGTCGAACACCACACACCCGTGCAGACATGCACCCATGCATGTCAGTATTGGCACCCTGTGTGTTTGTGTGTGTGTTGTATGGTGCATATGTTCACATCCATGCTCCCTACAACCCCCATGAGCATACTGCAGCATGCTGTCTGATGTCAGACACTTCCCCATACCCTTTGACTATACAACCCACATATGACCCATGTGGTGTATGTGATACCTGCACAGTGATGTGATGTGGCAATCCAACTACTGATGAGTTGTACTCCCAGCCCTGCCAAGTGTGTCATTGTGTGTGTGTCCCTGTGAGAGTGTGGCTGTGTTGATGCTGGCACCTGTTCTTGTGGACAGGCACATGTATGTCACCTACCGTATAGCTACCATATCCCTGTTGCAGATGTCACTCACCATCACATATATGTTCTGAGTGCTCCACAACAGGTAACCCATGTGGTGCATCCAATAACTGCATCAAACCGTGATAGCACTACATAGTTGTCAGGGGTTTGATACCCTGTGCTGGTAGGTGTGTGACACAAAAATGCTTCAGTTTTACTCTCCCACCCCTCCCTGACATGTCTTTACCTCTGTCTGCCTCTCCCACCCCCTCTCTGCTGGATGTGGAGACCTACACCTGCTTTGCTTAGGCAGCAGCATGTGTATTTTAAGTGATGCTCATGATCAGCTGATGGCCTCTGCATGAATTGCAGCCCTCCCCTAGCTTATTGCATATGAAACAGCTGTGGTAACATTCCCATAGCCAATTGCATGGAAACACACTCCAATATCTAGGAACATCATGGGGGTGTTGGTCCTTTTCATCCACTGTGAGCAGGAACTAGCTCTGTCGTTTGGCAAACAGCCTCTCAGATGGATTGGGGCTTACCTCTAACAACATACACTGTGGAAAGAGGGCAACAAACAGGAGGGGGGTGTGCCTGACCTGACTACAGACTGTAAGTGCTGCTATACTGCATTTGGAGTAATGTTGGTTTAACAGTGTTTGTGTGGATATGGCTGTCGTACATGTCTCAATACCTGCCATGTCAGTTCCATGTTTATGAGGAATCCCCATGTGCAGGGTAATCTGCAGACTGGGCAGTGTTGTGTCTTTGGTTTCATGTGTCACCCAAGGAGCATCTATCTGTGTACTGCAGAAGGTAGTAAGAGGATTGCAGTCTGTAGATGGTGAAAGCCGTGATAGTCACTGACGTAATATCCCTCATAGGACATATATTGCAACAAACCCTGTTACAACAGTAAATGTATGCAGTTATCCCAGCAACATGTCAATATTGGCCCTGTGTATGTGCTTACAGCCACACCTCTGTCAACCTTTGTACATATGTCGTGCATGAAGTGGTGTGTATGTGCTGTACACCATAATTAGTGTCATCATCTCTGATAACAAGCCAGTGATATATCCGACTGCTACACATATTATATACAGTAGAGGTTATATTTCATGACATTACCTGGACATTCTGTGGATGTTTGTACAGTACTGAGGTCTGTGTACCTATGGTGAATGTCAACAGTGTGTGCATTGTTAATATGTACTTTAGTCTGTGCACAGACTGTGGTAGATGTCACTGTTCTAGTTCCCCTCCTATCTGATGTTACATGCTGCTCCACTGTATGATACTGTATTGGTGTACATGTTTGTAGGGCCACACACACACACACACACACACACACACACACACACACACACACACACACACACACACACACACACACACACACACACACACGTGTCCCATACCACAGACTGCCATCAAACCAAACTGTGTAGCAGCCCAGTAGATGTAGGGTCAGTCTGTGAGTGGCACATATGAGGATGGTGTAGAACAGATAGATCATATACTGTAATATCATGCTAGCTAACCATATGTGGCTGTGGCTGTGTTCACATTGGTTGTGGTTATGCACTTTCACACAGCTGTATCCTACCCTGTGCTGTGACATGCCTGTTGAGCCTACTTTATATGCAGGTACATGTGCATTCCCCCATAGGAAATGTATGCCAGTCTGCCTGCAGCCTGCACAGTGCATTGTTACATGCCTAGCAGCTTAGTGTACTTACCCAGTGAGATGTCATGTGCAGATACTTGCCAGATGTACCACTGCCGGGCCTCTCTTAACAGTCATGTATGTCAGAGCAGTGGGAATGCTGTACAGATGTATGTCAATATCTAGTGGGTAGTATGTGGCCATGACAACCCTGTACCAGCGATCATTATGTGTCAGGCCAGACAGGGGTGTGTGAATGCATAACCTATGGGGGCAAATGTATACCAGTCGTTATGTGTTATACCCATCTACATGGCTGTCTACATCCATATTGTCAGGCATGGTACACATGTTTAGCACTAAGGGCTTATGTGTATACCTCTGGACTGTACAGAGTGTGTCAGACTTTCCACATATATTGGCCAATATCTCTGCTGCAGTCTACAGCGGCATTATGTGCTAGCAGCGGTACTGTACAATGATGTCCTTAGGATGTCTGTCAGTAGCCAATGGCACACATGTTATAAGCTATTCTACATAATATTATATTTAATATTAACTATCAGTTGTATCTAAATTGTATAATGCATCTTGGAGCTTTTCTCCCCGGGCCTCCACTGAAAATGGGTCAATTCAGCCCAGTGGACATCCCCGGTAATCAAACAATCTAACTGCAAATATATATATACATATATATATATATATATATATATATATATATATATATATATATATATATATACCTCATCCTCCCCATGCATACATCTATACAAATCTGTCTACATATATACGTCAATATATATATATATATATATATATATATATATATATATATAAATAAACAATATATATATATATATATATATATATATGTATGTATATATATATATATATATATATATATATATATATATATATATCACAGAGAACATAACAAAGACATATATGAATACAGGCACCGTTAATGGGGGTGAGAGGGCTCAAGCAACACATGTCTTACACGTATTGATATCCTCCCCTGCAATACAATACCAACTGTTGCAAATGCCATAACCAGGACCTGACAATATATGGCTACAAGATGTTAACAGTAAGCCATCCCACCTGCATTATGTCAGGCAGGTATTGATAACATATCATGCAGTACAGTCTGGCTACCATAGTGAATGTACAGTGTGTAAGCAATGAACAGTCCTATGATACCTATACACAGACACATGTATGCAGCATTTACTCGTATATGCATATATATATATATATATATATATATATATATATATATATATATATATATATATATATACATATGTACATATATATATGTAACTACACAGACACACACAGAGGTATGTCTAAAAAGATACATAATCAGAGGGTGCACACCATACTGAACAGCCAGTATCCCTACAGTTGCAACCTCATCCGATGGTCATTATATGAGTCACCCATACCACAGAAAAGTGTTGCCTGACACATATACCCACAGAGAAGTCAATGGATGTAACACAACACACAGGTTGGTATACATAGAAAAGGTTCATTTGTGTACTATTACAGTTGTATACGCCATGTTATATAGCTGATTATGCTTTGACATACATACAAACAGAGTAATGCAACACTCAAATATATCCTTTAGGACAGCAGTCTGAAAACATCACATCTGTTGATGTCCATACCAAGGCCTTCAGGTAATCCAACAGAAAAGACTGACGTGGCCACAGCATAACAAACTATTCACAGTATGTCATGCAGATGTATAGCCCAGTGGCCTCTAAATACACTCTGCATGCAATCCCTAGGGGCAAAAGACCTGGGATGACACTATGGGTAATATCTGTCACATAATGCATAACTGTAATCATCACAATCACACTGATGGCAGTAAGCAGTAGGCCAGCAATGTTCACAGGGTGAAATGTATGGTAATGTACATCCGCATACCTTAAGGCAGCTTACTACTGGTAGTCCTCACATGTTGTAACACCCTGGGATACTTATGGTGCATACCCACCCATACACTGACTTACATGAGCATAGCACACTGTTACATACACTGACCTCTAGACTGCAGAGGTGCACACATGTGTTGTGCAAATGAAGCCCACATATATATGGTGGATATGGTCTGTACACCATTAGTTATTGACAGCATACATGATAACCAGCCAGTCAGATAACAGACTGCTGGACATGTTGTGTTTAATAGGGGCTGTTTCCGAGGACATTTCCTGGACATTCTCTGTTTGTGTGTACAGTACTGTGGTCTGTGTATGTATGGCAATGGTATGCGGCCTTCACTATTCAAAGAGCCATTCCTGACCCCTCACCCACCGAACTAATGTCATTGGGAGGCACAACACCTATCTGACTCCTACAATGAAGATAGCAGAGCAAATATGTTTTCATATATAGTTATACTAAATATAATATAACTAAGTGTATAAGAACAATACCTAACATATGTCCATACCTGTGTTCCTGTGTTGGGATTGCTGGGTCTGTGTGTGTGTGTGTGTGTGTGTGTGTGTGTGTGTGTGTGTGTGTGTGTGTGTGTGTGTGTGTGTGTGTGTGTGCGTGTGTGTGCGGTAGTGTGTCCATTAATCCTCAGAGGTACAAGGACCCACTACAGCAGGGTTGAAGAGACATGTGGCTCCAGATCCGCAGGTTGCAGACCCCCTGGGTTAGGATGATTGATGACTGTATGTGTATTGCACTTACGACACATGGGCTCTGTACAGACTGTGGTAGATGCCATTGTTCTCTGTCCTGTTCTATCTGATGTTACATGCCGCTCCAGTGTTAAGCTTGTGTATCATATGTGACTGTGGCTTTATTGACATTGGATGTGGGTATGCATTTTCTCACAGGTGTCTGCTATGCTGTGCTGTGACCTGCGTGTCGAGCCCACTATAATCGCAGGTACATGTGTATTCCCCCATACAATATGTATTCCAGTGTTGTGGCAGTCTGCCTGTAGTTTGCCCAGTGCTTTGTGACATGCCTAGCAGCCTACTGTAAATACTAGTGTGCTGTTATGTCCAGTTATTTGCAGGACATACTGCTGCCAGGCCAGCAAAACTGTTGTGCACTTCTGACAAAGCAGTGGTATGCTGTACAAATGTATTTCATTCTCTACTGGGTAGTATGTGGCCATGTGAACTCAGCAGCACAAGGTATTATGTGTCTGGACAGACTGACGTGTGTGCGTGCATACATTGTGTGGGCATATGTGCCCCAGTATTGTTGTGATATACCCATGTACATGGCTAGTGGCATCCACATTGGGAGGCATGGTCCACATGTCTCGCATGAAGGGGCCATGTGTACACTTCTAGACTGACCACAGAGTGCCACACTGTCCATATATAGTGGTCATATCCCTGCTGTAGTCCATAGGATCATTACTGTGCTAGCAGTGGGTCCGTTCTATACTGCCCCTAGGATGTCTGTCCATAGGCAATGGTGCACATGTCTACAGCCGATGTGACCTCCCATACCCAACATGTCTGTTAAGACACCCCTATGACAGTGGCAACAGTCTACATATATAGTCGCAATACATCCATGACATCCCCTTGCACTACAGTGCTGGGACTATTGGTACTGAGGTAAGACTCTATTCCATGTTCTGGGCATATGATAAACAGATATGTGTGCACATATATCCATATATCTATGTAGATATATACACATATACATATCCACATACATATATGGCCATATACATATCCACATACATATATGGGGATATATATATGTACATATATACATACATGTAAATGCCACACATATACATATACACAGCAATGACTTCAACAAGTGGCTAAGCATCTGATGTCATTCAAAGGGGATCCAGTATCTGTCTGCCTGGAGTGACATGATGTACAAACCACGATGCTCTGGCAGAGATAGCCTGCACATGTTACCCCTGGGATTCAGGTTACTGGCTACAGCTCTTGGCACCCCATAGCAACTTATTTAGGCAAGGTTCAAAGGACAAAACCACCACTGTAACAGATACAAGCATGCAAAACTGATGGTAATGTGACTCAATGCTAGAAGTCTAAACCTATAAAGACACTCTCTCATGCCACACCTACAAATGGGGAACATCGATATTGTGCAGTAACTGGGACCTGGTGCAACATTCCAGAGAGCACACTTGTAATACCTGCCTACGACCCTTATCACACATGTTGGGCAACAAACCAAGACCACAACTCTACAGGTGGAGGAGTGTCCATATTCACCAAGGTCATTCACATCTCCTGCCTAGTGTCAAACACAGTGCATCTGAAAATCACCAGATGCAACTAACACTATGTAAGACTGCATTCCAAATTGTAGCTGCCTACTGATCCCCATCCATGGGCCAAGGTTCTCACTACACCATTATAAACATACTGGACAATATTAAGATACAAACAAACACCATAATACTGGCTGATTCCAAATACTCTGCCATTAACTGGGAAAACAACTCATGTACCACCACCCTTTACCAACAATTCTGGGAACTCATACATTCCAACCCCCTGGATCAACTAATCCATTGTCCAACCAGGGTGTCCAATATCCTAGACCTGGTCATTACCAACATGGGAGTCAGATGCCCCACACCAGTGGTCACCCCTCATAGGTCAGGTCTGACCATAAGGGAATCAATGTTGACATCCACATCCCACCCTCACCCACCAGTAAGGATCCTCCATAAATACCCTCTGCAAAGCCAACGCCATGCTACTCAAGTCAGAAGTGACAAACCGCATGACACCCATAGAGATGGGAGCTGAAAGTGCAACTGGTGAATCCTATACTAAGGCACTGTATGGGCACATCCACTCATGCAGGAATTATGCCATCCCACATAGAACTGAAACACTGTCCTCCAAACAAGAAAGTCAATCTTGTGCTCCACTGCCATGAACAGTCTATACAACAGAAGGAAGACACTGTTGCAGAAAAAAGGATAATCCCAAAATGCAAACTGCTCCCTTACCAGCCTCTGTAAAAAGCTGCTATCCCTCAAAATCCACCACAACTTGTTACATAAATATAATTGCCATAGATTCCAAAGACAACCACAAGGCATTCTATACTTATGTCCAGGATCTATATGGCAATGCTTAGAACTGCTCTGTGCTACAACAGATTGGCATTAAATATACTGATTCAAAGAAGTGTTCCAATATCCGGGCAGACCGATTTAGTGCCACATTCAGTCTCCCTCACCCCCTAAAGGGCCCATCTCAGTAACAAAAGGTTGCCCAATTCCAGTAATCATGGCCACACAGGTGGAAACCGCCGACTCCACTGCTAGGAATACAGCATCCATGGGACCAGATGACATACCGGGCTGTGTAGTACATGAACTACTACATAACCCTGCATCTCACCTAAGTGCCATGTGTAATCATAGCCTCACCTCAGGCTTCTATCCCACTGAGTGGCGCACAGCTACAGTTATCACACTGCACAAGGGGGAATCCACCTTGGATCCCGGGAATTACCGTCCCATCAGTCTGATGACCCTTATCTGCAAGGGCATGGAATGCATTATCATGCAACTTAGTAACAAAGACATTGGCAACCAGCAAACACTGGACCGCACCCTGGTTGGGCTCATGCAGGGCCAATGATGTCTCCTGAACCTGTTTGTCTACTTTGATTCAGTCTCTGGAGCTGTGGAGGAGGGTAAGGTGGTGCACACAGCCTATGTGGATTTCGCCAAGGCCTTCAACAACATTGCTCACTCTAGAGACATAGTTAAACCTGCAAAGCTGGCCATAAACACCTGTGTCACTCGATGGGTTGCCAACTGACTTACCAACGGAACCCAGACTGTAAATGTAGCTATGTCCAATCACTACTCCAGACAATTGACAATTGAAGTAATTAAGGGTTGGTCCTGGCACAGCTCTTGTTTGGCATCTACTTCCCTGAAGTACAGGCCAACACTACGAAACTCTGGCTAACAAAGTTCACAGATGACTGCAAACTGGGAACCATTATTGCATCCCCAAATGATGTGGATAGTCTACAACATGGCTTTACAGAAACAGATGCTTGGTGCCAGAGCCATGGGTTCAAGCTTAATGCCAGGTAATGTATAGTTATCCCCTTTGGACATACCATGTACCCATGAATTACCACATAGGTGGCAGTACACTAAACACTGAAAGTGTGCTGACAGACATAGAGAACACAGGTGGACAGTGGTCTCACCTTCATTAACCACATAGCCACAACAGTAAGGACATCCTTCTATGTGGCACACCTCATCACTGAGGGCTTTACATCCAGAAAAAAGGGGGTAATTGTCCCACTGTACTCATCCCTCATTACACCCTGTATAGAGTACAATGCCCCATTTGGTATGTACCTCGCAAGACAGCTGTGACAGCTGGGAAGGCAGTGGAAATACCTCACTATAAGAATCACAGGCATCAAACAGATGGCCTATGCTGACCATCTAGACATCCTCCAGCTATACTCTGTGGCATACTGTCTGGGTCACATTCAAGGTTATGTCAAACCCTGGGAAATGACATCTGTAATATGTGTATGTACTGCCATGTACAGTACATGTGCCTATCTGCTGTCATTACAGTAGCAAAGGTATTGAGTTTTATGTCTGGGACACACAAGTATACGAGGCCTGCACAGCACTGTTATCCATCTGAATGTGTGACATGCAGGGGTAGCAACCTAGGGTACGTGTTGTCACACAGGTATGCAGTGTAACATGGCATTACTACTGTTGATAGTGCTGTCCCAAGGAAGGGTGGAGTGCTAACATTACTACTGACAATAAGCACACCTGCGGGCATAGCTGCACTCTGAGGGCTCACTGTCATGTTCCTGGTGTATGGGCTATATCACCGTATATACCCCATACTGGATAATAATCAGACATGTAGAATGTAACTGTAGAGTACCGTCGGTACAGCACATGTTAGTGAGGGCTTACAACATGTAGTAATGGCATACTTATTGTTGTCAAACATCCATCTGTTGACACATTCATCCTTCTACATAACTACTCGCCACACTGGTGCCAGTTAGTCCCTCTATAGATGTGCAGATGGCAGGTCTCCAGCTGGGATACGTACAGACAACCTATACTTGATTGATACCGACATGTGTGGCCAGCTGTGTACTACCTGTCACATATAGGATATATCACCCTCTATGGGCCACATGCCACGGGTACCTGCACTACACTACCACAGTCAACTGAACATGCTTGTGTACAGGTCTCCATCATAGACACTAACCATGTGTTGTAAGTGTTGTAATATATGTTGCATACATGTCAATTGGATCACCTCAGTGGCCATGTGCAGAAGGCACCCAGAGGATTGGCTGATGCATGTCACTCTCACCCTGCCAGTCACTAATGTGGTGTCTGTCGATAGATTGCCTGCTGGCACATGACAGCTGGCATAATACCAATGTACACACACCCTCTACACATCCAGTCCCTCCATGGACAATAGCCAGGTATACAGCTACGACAACATGCAGCAATGCACCACAGTATTGAGATGTATACATGTGCATTACTGAGGATAGCAGCTGGAAAAACCGTGGTAGTGGTGCTGCGGTAGCATTGTTGCTCACAGCAAGATGTTGTCCCATTCGATTCTCAGCTAGAGCGTCTTCTGTGTGGAGGCATACGTAAATGGGCATGCCTTCGTTGAAGGTTGTGCGTCAGGGCTGGTAACTTGGCACGTAAAAATCCACTACCAAACATTAGCAGACCGGAGTTCCGCTGTGGCGATCCCTAACCGGGATAAGCCGAAAGACACAACAACAACACCTGTAGTTGGAAATTCCATGACAGCCTTCACAACCACCTCCACTCCCATTGCCATAGTCAGATGTGGCCACTGCTGTAATGGACATGACATGTAGCCTGTTACACTCCTCTCCCTAACAGCTACATGTGCCTTGCAGTACCAGCACAACAGTGTTGTACAAATGGGTTGATAGGCATGGGAATCCCATTGAGGTCTGCCGTGTGTGTGTGTGTGTGTGTGTGTGTGTGTGTGTGTGTGTGTGTGTGTGTGTGTGTGTGTGTGTGTGTGTGCGAGTATGTGTGTATGTCTGCATATCTGTAGGGTACACCATTCCGAGGCCACATACTCCTATTACACTACACATTGCCACACAGTAGTACATATATTGTTGTTGCCGCCCATAGGTGTGGCATCGCAATGCAGCACCATACTATGCCTGTGGCATGTGCATTACATGCATATCCCTGTGGTACCACGGTTGTGATATGCAATGAGTTGTATTGGCATCATGGGCAATGTGTGATAGTGGGTATGTCAGAGTATCAAGATGGGTTCCAGTGTGTACAATATCCACTGGGGGATATGGGTGCTGTGTACACTCTCATTAAACTATGGTACACCCGGTATATGTCCCACATACCACTCTCTGGTGACCACTGTCACCATCACCCATACAGGTAACTGATAACAGGCTACAGCCCAGTTACACATGTGCTGTGTGCAGCCTACCTGTAACACATTGGACACATGGACTAGTTAGTTAGCAACAATACACCCAGGTCTCTAAGATGTGTGTCTGCCTGTTATCTGTCAGTCAATGTGTATATGATGGTATGACACACTATGTATTCTCCATATGCAAACATTAAATCCCCCATTACCATATTGTACATGTATGTGGATGTTCTACATGTAAGATGTGACCCATGTGACCTAGTACACACCTCACCCTAAACATGGTGTCGTGTGTGCAATAAAATCCACACAATTCAGTAGCACTACATACCTAGGTAGGTGTCTAGTCACAGTGTTGCCAAGTAAGGATGTGTGTGTATGTGGATGAGTTGACATAAGGGTGCAGATTATACATGTACCAGCAGGCCACCTGTCAATGTGGCACAGGCAATAATTGTTATATAAACCTGTGACATGTGTGCAACTGTACATCAGATATGTCACGGCCATGGTGTCACCACAGTGCCATACCATTGTAGAATATGACTGCAGACCATCCCCCTGCTGACACATGTACACCTACAACACAAATGGATAACATTATGGAGATAACAATCAGTGTTACTAACAGCTGAAATGCATCATAGCTGCATGGTTACACTACCTGACATGTATGCATTACACATTAGCCCTGAAAACATCTTACACTGCAGTACATTGCAGCACTCTATTACAGTCACCGTGTGCAACAGAACCATATTAGCCTGTCCCTGCATCAATGTTATGGATGACAGGGATGTGGCACAGGTATCATCATATGCACAGGGTGTGTTGCTGGTTTGCCAGAGGCTGAGGGTGGTCTATACATGTGTTACCATGTGTGTGGGTGAGGGGTTTGGTTCATTGATTGGGGCTTGGTGATGTGGTGTGTGTCGGTATGGGGTCACCCTAGGTGTGGTTGCATAGTGTGTGGGTATGCATGCACACAGTTCTGCCATGTGGCTCCTCTATATGGGTGTTGTTGGACAGCTGCAGACCATACCTGGCAGGGTGTGCAGTTCACTGCCTCCGGCCATGGACACGCTGACTGTGCCTGCCAGGGGTTCCATGGGCACATGCAGGTGCATACTTTGAGGTGCTACTCTCCCCTGATGATGGCAGATGTCCGCTGGAACCATGTCCCGCCTAGGACTGGCCAGGGCCACGTGCACAAGGCCTGCTGTGGTGTGGTGTGGACAGCACCCCCTGTGGTGTGCTGGGGCTGGTACTGCCACTACGGGAGTGGCTTGGCATCCTGGCACGTCCACGTTGACCACCAGCTGCTGGTGTTTCTGGCCTACATCCACACGACCATCACACCACTCCCACTACAAGTTCAAGCATGGACATACCACGGTCGAGGAGGCCCACCATCTCACCCCACTGTCTATCCATGACCTCAGTCTGTTCATGGAGGGCAGCAGCAAGTTCACAGAGGTTGCCACTTACAGATGAGAAAGCAGCCCTCTGAAGCTTCAGGCCCTGTCTGGTGTACATTTCCATATGTGCCTGTGCCTCCATTAAGGCCTGAAACATGCTCCTGTTGGTACCAGTTGTGGTGCCTCTGCCAGGGGCATGATGACCAGCGGCCCTCCCACGAGCACCATGGTACATCTGCTGATGTGGAGCCATGCCGCACATCTGGCTATGCCAACTGTGACCCGATACAGTTGGCATGGACATCACACTTTCCTGGTCACTGGCACCAACTGTCCCTCTGCTATGGCCACTTGTGATGGGGTTTGTAGGGGCACTGTAACTGTATGCAGGCTTGGGGTGGATAGGAGGGTGATGACACATGATGGCACAATGTCAGCCTCTGACAACCCCACCTGTGCTTCAACAGTACCATCATCATCATCGGTGTCTGTACGGACACCTACCTCAGTTTGTATGCAGGAGGGACCCACCTACCTTGCCACCTGTGGGGGAAACAAACACACACTTTAAGACCTGTACAGCATTGCATAACAGTACACACATTTACACACACAGTCACACAGTCACACACACACACACACACACACACACACACACACACACACACACACACACACACACACACACATACATACACACTCACACACGTACACTCACACACACTGACAGTCCACCTTACTACCTCCCTTTCCATGGGTGTACAGACAGTCCCACATTCATTTACATATGTTCCCCATCTTGCATGGCACTTGCTAACATACACTCATTAATACTACCCATTAACATATCATTCCTCTTCATGCCTACACGTGTGATCACAACACATGACCTGTTACTCCATCACCTCCCTGACTTGGGAGGAATAGGTTGTACATGGCCTCACTGCTGTCATCCAGTATTACCCTGTGTATGTCCAGTCATGGTGTACATGACCCCTATATGGTTGAGGCTGCTACATTCACTACATATGTCACACACCAGAGTCTCATATTACAGTCTTGCTCAGTCCATGCCACATCTGCTACATAATCAACCCATCATGGGGACAACAGTAATAACTGGATGCACTCACTGATGTGCTCTGGTAATTCCCCATTACATTAGTAGTGCTGCATATGTGGGTAGCCAGTTATCTATCTGCTGCTGGCAATATGATGTGTATACCTGGTATGTACTTTCCCTCCCAATGCATGCTCCATGCTACAGACTTTGTTATGCTATCATCTGTCCTGTGTTCACATATCAGACAGGTTGTCCTGGTGTCTCATGTGTCACTCCATGTACATGTACAGCACAATCCCAATGAGAAGTACTGCCATGTGATCAATCCCACTATCGCCTATGCATACATGGACACCTACACAAACAGACACACATGTACACACACATCTGGCATACATCGACCACACTCCACTCCACCAGAATGCACTTACAGACACAATCAACACTCCATTACCCCCTCCCCCCCACACACACACCTACATGTAGGGTTGCACAATGTTTGTACACACAGTCCTCCCATTACCCTTCTGTCAGCATGCATTACATATGGTGCTCAACAGCATGCGGTGCAACTATAGTGACTTCATGCTAGCGCAAGTATATGTGTGTGTGATGCATGGGCTGTGTTGGAAGGTGATGGCCCTTCCCCTTGTTAACACTGCACCCATGTACAAAGTGTTACTGTGGACCTGTTCTGCACCCTGCCTTGTACTGTGCACCATACCTCACAGGTGTACAAACCATTGCTGCATATGTAGTACTGTGTCAGTTATGTCAGCTCCAATGCTCACAGCCCCTATGAGTTAGAAGAATTCATACCTGGGATAATATATGAACAGATATCATTTGTGAATGCCTGATGTCTGCTTTACAGATCACAACATCAGCAGTGCATGTATGACCAGTACAAGACTATTACATTGACAACCACCAATCCTTACCATGGCTATGGGGGGTGCCCTACACATGTCCCAGAACCCTGCATGGTTGCAAGGTCTACTCATGTGCACATCCCTTGGAGTCACTGCTGTGGGGTCAGAGTTACGTCTGCCACAGTTGCTTAACCTGATTGTGTGCAGATACAGCCATGAGGGTGTTGTTTCACACATGTCCCTACTGTAGGCCATGTGTCCTGCCATACTTCTCATCCCTGTGGACACATTTCACAATGACAGGATGTTAGTTATCTTGCATGTGTCTGTTGCACCCTTCAGATACCTCAGCATGGTCACTACTGTGATGCAGTGCATTTCACAGCAACAAAATGTGAACGTGTACAGCATGCAGTATGGGTAGGTTTGTTAGATGTGTGCATGGAATATCCCATAGCTATTACATGCCTAGTGTATTGTCATGCATGAACATGAACCATACTCACTGGCTACAGGCTGCTGCCATGGTGGTATCCTGGAGGGACCTACATAAGAGTGGAGAAAGTTGATGTCAGTGGCCACAGCTGTGGCATTCGTAAAGAGTGAGTGCAGCATTACGTCACATCAACAGTAGAAGTCCACAATACTACAGCTTATGCACAACTGTTTATTACTACTACACAGCAACAGACTATGTATATGACCTCTCAGATTTGCATGATGTACCTGTACAGATGCAGATGCATACACAAGAGTGGTGTACTGATGTGCCCTGGGGCCTTACCTGCATGCTCCTCAGCCCATGTGTTGGTGGCACTCACCTCCACAATGCACCCTGCCAGTTGTTGGTGCTGCAGGCAGGCAGGTGCCACAAGGCTGCTGAGAAGCTCCTCCACATGGGTGAGGGGTGGATGGGCAGCTTCCCCCCCATGTGGTGTAGTGGTCCCCCCTGTACAGCAGCTGCATGCTAACATACATGGCGAAGCAGGTCGGTGCAATGATGCCAGACCTGCTCATAGCTGTGGTTCTGCAGTCCGACATCATTGACCCTGTGGACTAGATCGTTCCACAGGGTGGCCCTCTCCTGCTGATCATGGGAGGTCCAGCCAAACAGCAGTTTGTAGTGCTGTACCAAATGTTCAATGATGACTTCTGTTTCGGCAGCAATGTAAGCTGTCAATCAGGTGTGGGCCATCTTCCCTAGAAGACATAAAGATGAAAACAAGTCTGAGCAACTCTTACAGCAAGGTTACCATAGTTCTTAATACACATCTTTGTCTACCCCCACCATATCAGCTACAACAAACCATTCACAGAATGCAATTGGTATGTCGGCTGCTTACCTACCATTGGGATATATGTTGTATTGTACCAAGATTTGTGCTATGTGTTTGTACCACGCTTTGTGCTATGTGTTTGTAGCCATGTTCCCTGTGAGGACACTATCTTTGCTGGCCTGTTACAGACTATTTCACCTGCATGCCATTGTCAGTGACACTATATATATATATATATATATATATATATATATATATATATATATATATATATATATATATATATATATATATATATATATATATATATATGTATGTACATATATCTGTAGATATATCTTGTAGGTTGTTGATATATCTATATCTATATGAGTGTCTGTGTATCTGTAGACATACACGTCTCATTTTATATCACACAGATATTTATCTATATGTTGGGTGCATACAGACATCTGGTCCACATTCTGTAAATGTCTTTCATTCACAGCTGCACTGTTCTGCCTTACTGCAACACAGACAGGTGTCACATGTGAACACAGACTAACATTAGGGTGGTATATGTGGTGAGAGATTGCTGGTAAGCCTATTATATACCTATGGCATTTGTGCATGCTACATTACACATTAACATGACTGTCCTGCAAGTGGTGTGCTCTGACACCCATGTGTCTATCATGACGGCAGTAGTTCCACCACCAGCTATTGCTCACACTAACATACCAAACACAGATATTATGGCTTACATCTTTGTCATTCATTGCTGATTTGCACAGTTGGAGGGTATGTCCCACTGCCTACAGGGACAGACAGTATTGTCCAGAGCAGTTGTTCAGCAGAACATCATTACAGAGACAACTACAGATGGCACATATAAAACATTCCACATCATATATCCTATTAATCTATGCCACAAATTACATTCAATTACATACATTTATGTTTTACATACCTTTTTTCTTTTTCTGGCGGCTGTGACACCTTTCTGTTGTTTGCGTTTTTTTTTTCTGTGTGTGTCTGTCTGTCTGTCTGTCTCTCTCTCTCTCTCTCTCCACTAGAGTGATTGAGCTGGTTTGAATGGATCCACCACAAAATTGTAGGCAAACAACACAAGAACTATGCAGTGGTAGAAGAATGTAAGCTGCTCGTACTACAGGACAATAGTTATGTCCAAATGAATAAATTTATTAAAAATCACAAAACGGCCATAAAAACAGTACCAGTTAAGCGCTTTCGGCTGTACCCCAGCCTTCCTCAGAACAACTGTTGTGTTGTACAAAAGGTATATATACACACCCAGCTACTCACAATTAAACAATTTGAATAATAAATCAAATAAAAGCCCGCCAAAACAGATTTTAAAATACTTCAAAGAGAAATCTACTTTACACTAAACAGTGATCCTATAATGAATATAAACTATACATTTAAATAATATAAACTGTACATTTAAAATTACATATTAAAGATATGAAAAATGTTTTAAAATGTTCCAAAATAATGTAAAATAATTTAAATTCAACAGACCATTTCACATAGCTCATGTCCTTAAAATATACACAGTGTATCTATACTGATATTTATTCTAATGCTAGGAAGGGTTTTATGCTAATAAAATCATTGAGACCAGGCGGTCTCGTGGAATCTGTTATGATTTGCCATTTACTTTCACATAATGACAGTTTCATTTTCCAATCCCCTCCAAACGGTGTGCAATCTATCTGTTCAATAATGGAAAATAGGAAGCCGTGGTCATCCCCTTTGTCTAGAATGTGCCTGTATAGTGCGTTTTTTGTATCCTGCTTCCCTATTCTGTACACATGTTCATAGATTCGCCTGTTAAATTGCCTCTCAGTTTTTCCTATATAATGTGCATTACATTTTGTACAGGTAGCCAAATATACAATCTGTTTAGTTTTACAGTTTCCTCTTTCACATCTGATAGTGGTGTGACAGATGTCCCCAAGTGTTATGGTCTTACTCAAATTTATGTATTTGCACTGTTTACAACTTCCACATTTAACAGTTCCATGTATTTTGTTGGTGTTATGTTTAAAATGGCTACCTCTTTCCAACAGCCTCTTCAAATTGGGGGCTGTTTTGAAAACACATCTCGGTACTGGGTCCAATATATGGTCCTTATCCATAACCATCAAGGTCATCCAATGTTTTTCCAAAATTTCTTTAATGATGTATGTACTGGGGGAATACATAAGGACACATACCCTTCCCATAGGGGTGCTAGATGTATTCTCCTTAAGGGGTTGTTGGTATGAACCTAGTAAGGGTGGATATTTCTTGCCCCATTCATTGTGAACATATTTGATAACTTCGTTGACCATTTTTTCAGGGTACGCTCTTCTAATGAACATTTCCTTAATGGTGTTGAGTTCGGATTCCAAAATATGTGTGTTAGACGACATCCTCGCCGCACGTATACATTGTCCTTTGATTACATTGTGAAATACGTGTGGTGGATGATTGCTACTGTAATGTACGTAATCATTCGAGAAGGTGGGTTTTCTGTAAATTCTCGAAGTGAACCCTTGTTCATTGTTGCTCAATAGTACATCAAGATAGGAAATCTCCTTGTAACTATATTCATGAGTAAATTGTAGAAACTCCACGGTGTTGTTCAAATATACCATAAATTCCTGTAATCTGTCCTCAGATGCCTTCCACAAGATAAAGATGTCGTCCAAATATCTGATGTATAAAGCGATGTCCTTGTAGTAAGAACTCTTGAACACATGTTCTGATTCCCATTCGGCCATGACTAAGTTCGCGAAGATCGGGGCGCACGCTGCTCCCATCGCCACTCCCCTAGTCTGCCTAAAGAATTCTCCTTGAAATGAGATGTAGTTGTAGTCCAACACGAGTGACATCATGTCACAAATGAGGCTGATCTTCTCCCAAGGGAAATCGGTGAACTTGGTGAGGCTCCTTTCTAAAAATTCCAATCCCTCAGTCCTGGGTATACTTGAGAAAAGGTCAACCACATCCACTGTTAAATAAATCAAATTGGTGTTCCATACATCACTAGTGATGGCCCCCAAAAATCTCCATGAGTCCTTGATGATATGTTGAATGTTGTCGTAGGTCTTCTTAAGCCAACTGTCGATCAATTGTCCTATTTTGAAGGTTTTGGATCTAGAGCCTGATACAATAGGACGAAAAGGTGGTTTCAGAATAGATTTGTGTATCTTAGGGATACCCACCATCTTAGCTAAAACTGGATGGTCCACCTTAATGTAGGAATAAGTATCATTAGAAATCCTATTATCTATAAGGTATTCCTCTATGATGAGATCTATGCGCTTATGGCCAATGTTGACCTGATTGAGAGAGATGCTCTCATAATTCCCTGAATTTTGGAGTATATTATATATCTCACAGTTGTAGTTATCAGTGGAAAAAATCACAGCTCCCCCTCCCTTGTCAGGTTTCATAACCCTGATGTCTTTGTTGGTAATAAGATCAGATAGGCATTTTCTTTCCAAACCTGTAAGATTGTCAGACGTACGATGTCTCTTGCCTTGCATCTTATTGTATGTCCAATAGATGTCATTGCATACAAGTTGCTCAAAGTTATGAACATGAGGATTAGAAGCCGGCATGTACGTGCTTTTTTTGGTTAGCTCAGTACCTGCTATACCCTTAACCTTAGAGTGGGACTCGGCATTTGTGTTGAATTGTAAGGCCAAATTCAATTTTCTACAGTATTTCTTAATCTCCTTAATGCTGTCCAATAAATTCCATCCTCGCGTAGGTATGAACTTCATACCTTTACTTAGCAATTGTGCACACGTATCTGTGACCTCCATGGTCGTGTAGTTGAATACCTTGAAGCCATCATGTGAAATAATTCTGGGATGCGGGTCAGGGTTGATGGGTTCTATCTGGTGTCCATCTAGAATAGTCATACAGCTAATGTCTTCTACCAACACTTGGTCGGCCAAAACGTTGTTTTTGGACCTGTTCAAGTCCTGTGTCATTGTTTTGTTCCCCTCCAGGCTGGATAATATCTTCCCCCCTGAAAATTTTCTTCCTGATGTGGTTTTTTCGATTCATTTCTCCTGATTGTATGTGTATTTCTATCAAGTTCTTTATGTCTTGGCCAAACATACACTCTATCCTTCTTATAAGCTTCCACATCCCGTTGTATTTTCTTTTCTTTCCTATCTACTGTATTCTGTACATTGCCACAAATTACATTCAATTACATACATTTATGTTTTACATACCTTTTTTCTTTTTCTGGCGGCTGTGACACCTTTCTGTTGTTTGCGTTTTTTTTTTCTGTGTGTGTCTGTCTGTCTGTCTGTCTCTCTCTCTCTCTCTCCACTAGAGTGATTGAGCTGGTTTGAATGGATTGCAGCATTGCTTTTGTAGGTGATGCACATGATCAGGTGATGGGCTCTGCACCAATCAGTGTGCAACAGTTGCTAACTGCATGCAGCCTGCTGTGTAGTACTTCAGATAACCACTGTCATGGCAACCCAGTACTATAAATTACTGACTCATGTGGGCATTGCCCCTTAACCTTTCCAGTATGGAGGACATCCTTCCTGTATGTGGGCAGCAGTGTTACAGACAACAGGTTGCAATTTGTTTTACAGCAGGACTTGCAGACACAGGCCAACTACACATCTGTATGAGGTTCCAGACCTATAGACAGAGTGAGTATGTGCATTGTATATTGCTGGTCTTTCAGTGTTTGCGTGTACATAGTAGTTTAGGATGGAATGCAGTCTGTCTGCATAGCTCTCAACTGTGAGTCTATCCACATGATGGCCAGTGGATTGTCTGTTTGGTTTGTCTGTGCATCACATGGGTCTTGTCCTAGATATATCACCGGTAATATGTCTGTTGTGTGCTATCAGTACATGGCTACATCCATTTGTGTTTCTGATGTCTTATTCCTGCATAAGGGTATGTTGCAACAAATCCTGTAACACCAGCAATTTCCAGGGTGTGTAACAGCAATATTGCAAGTATGGCCCTGTGTTCCTGCCTTTGTCCTCCACATATATGGCATGCTTTGTCCTGCTGTGATACAGTTAGGGGTTGTTAGGCAATGGCCTATCATTATTTACTGCTAGCATTCCTGCTATCATCTCAGTCATATCATGGACTCCCACAAAATTTGTTGATCAGGGTCCGTACATGTGAAAGATACACTGACATTACCACAACTAATACATTTCCCCCTAGGGCTTGAATACAGGGTGTAATTGGAGGCTGCTGAACTACACGTGTAATTATTGATTGTTACTTATCTTGAAGGCAAATCCTTTGTCTACTGTTGTACTAATTGAAGGCCTTGGCCTGGACAGCATAGTATGTTATATATCCACATTACTTGCATCTACTGTTTTGTGTGGGCCTTGCATTCATTACTGATTAAATATTTCAAAGTCTATGTGCTCTAAGTAATTGCATACATTATTGTATAGTACATAAATAAAGGTTTTCTGTGTATGCATACCTGTGTGTCGTGTCATGCCCTTTGAATTGTGTGTGGGTATATGTTTAATGTAAGTATTCTCATTTGTGGGAATGGTTGCCACACTACACGTCACAGGTACCAGTTACAGGGCTTTTGGCTGAGGGATATACTTTGCACCCAGTACTTCCACACTACTTCTACATATGTATGGCTACTAATACTTTTTGTCTGTGTATATGTGTATGTACCTATATATCTCATATAGCTCTTATATATATATATATATATATATATATATATATATATATATATATATATATATATATATATATATATATATATATATATATATATATATACCTGAACATATTTGTCAATGTATATATGTGTGTGCATATCTGTACCGTTGTAATGTGTACCCCTTCTACATTGTACATTCCTTACAGTAGAATGACTTTTCTGCATGATATGTTACAGCTATTGCCCTGACATGTACAGGTGAATTGGATTACTGTTAAAGCATTGTAGCTGTGTTGTGGAGGGTCCTGAAGTCAAGTACTGCATGTGCTGGATATTGGATTGTGCAGCATATCTGTTAGGGCTGGGGGGTAACATAGCACTAATTACCAGGTGTCCCTCATTTGTGCCCCCACCCCCATTAACAGTGTTTATGGTCTGTTATGTTGTAATGAGTGGTTCAGGATTTTGTCATGTGGAAATGCTATACACATTTCTATCTGTGTATATATATATATATATATATATATATATGTGTGTGTGTGTGTGTGTGTGTGTGTGTGTGTGTGTATATATATATATATATATATATATATATATATATATATATATATATATATATATATATATAGATAGATAGATATAGATAGATAAATACAATGAACATATTTATCTATCTATATACAACTGATGTTATATGATTATTTGTGAGTCATACATATACATATATACCTATAGCTGTCTGTCTACATTTACAGATATATATCTGCCCATATGTCCATGCATGTATGGCTTATATTTTTGGCCTGTACCTCATTCTCTTGGCAATTGACATGGATGATCTTAGGATTGAAGTCAGTTACTCGTGCCGACACTTTTGTGTTTCAGACTTTTCATCTCCTTCTAAATATGTGTTCTAGCACATATAACTGTGTAACTAGCAAAGTTTTAAGTGTATTAGAGCAGTATTTGACAGATATCCCTCTTTGTACCCACATTTTCGCACACTTTGGAATTCTTGCATTAAGAGGTTGTGTGGTATGATATTGCTACATTTCCTGTACTGCTGACTGATTGTGCTGGATGATATGCTTGTGAAAACAACAGGGTTATGTACATCTGCCATGGCTAACTGGTAAATCACTTTGTGTATGGTGTGCAGGGTCCTGGGTTCGGGCCTTGCAGAGGCTGTATATTTTGTTGCTGGGCAGAACACCGGCCATTGGATACAGAGTGATTAAGGGACTTTTGAGCAGTTGTAAGTGGGTGTGCGCGGGTTTGCGAGGAGCTAAGCAATGCTAACCTCCGGGTGCAGTTTCTTACACTCAGTTAGCTTCTACTTTGCTTAATCTGTGTAGGCAATGCTTACCCCTGTGCAAACACACTTAAACATGCTTACTACTGCTTATCTATGCTTACTACTGCTTATTTGTGCTTACACCTGCTTACTAGTGCCTTATTCATTATGACACTGACACTTCACATGTGCATTTAATGCAATACTCCTGTTCACATTTAAATGTTATTTAGTAGGTTATACAGAAAAACGATGTTCATATACAGATTTCACATGGAAAATAGAATGTGCTGCAGTGGGACTCGAACTGGGAATGTGTGCTCTATAGGTGGATGCTCTGCCACTACACTATTGCTGTTCTGCTTCATTTGCATATTTCTACCATAATGTCATACCCATGTTCCCTTCCCCCGGCCCCCGAGCTCTACGTACACAGCATACATCTATTCTCCAGTTGCCAGCCCAGCCATACCACACCGCCACACATTTCCCTCTCTACACATCTCGGTACTCCTCCAGTATACTGTCTCAACCCAAGCTTCTGCATGCTCTTCATCCATTTAGTCCATGTACATATGAGCCTTCCCTTGATCCTCCTCTGATATTGGTGGAGACATTGATGTGACCCACAACTTTTGGTTCGTCCCACCAGGGATGAACCTGTTGTTGTGTCAAGAGTAGACTTAGCTGGTCTACACTGTTTATCCCACTGGTAGTATCCTGCCAGGGGTTTGAGCAGCAGCGGTTTGCTCACACACCTGGCCAGCCTCATCTCCCAGTTCTGCGGATCCGACGCCCCAGGCGTGACATTCTGTGCATGAAGCACGCCCACACACCCCCACGGTGTGCACCATTTTTCATTATTCTCTTCGGTATTATGCAAGACTACTGTTCTCACAGTATGATTGGACAGTGGACAGGCACTGATCTTTGATACATATAGACTGCTCAAAATACTGTGGTTGAGCAATGTACACATGTTTGCTGGCATTAATCTACATACTTACATACATTTCCTATACTGCTGAATGACTGTGCTGGATGATATGTTTGTGATCACAGCAGCTGAATGTGTATCTGCCATGGCTTAGTGGTAACTCACTTAGACTATAGTGTGCAGGGTCAGGGGGTTGCAACCTAAGAGTCCAGATTATTTTGTTAATGGGCACGATGAGAGCTGTTGGCTACAGAGTGATTAAAGCACTGTAGAGCAATTGTAGGCAGGGTATGCGCTGGTTTGCGCAAGGCTCAGCATTGCTGACCTACGGTTGTGGCATCTTATACTGAGTTAGCTTCTACTTTGCTTAACCAGTGTGGGCATTGCTTACTACCACCCAAACAGGCTTAAACCCAGTTGCTGTCGCATACCCCCGTGATACTTCATGTATTTAGTTTACATTTGTTGACCGGGACAATCCGACTGGATGCTTGTCCATTCTCAGCGGTGGCCCGGGGCGTAGAGCTTCATAGTAAACCCCAGCTACTCATTACAAGTAATACTGAGGTGTTCACATTCATGGAGAGTAACAGACTTAACATAGCTTCGTACCACATTCTTCATGCTTAGTTTATGTTAACATGTCGGT